>NC_142794.1:26339982-26520441 GCF_049724085.1 Artemia sp. Qi Xiang Cuo | reverse complement strand
GTTACATTTTCTTGATTTTTCAAAGTTCATTTTGAATTTCTTTCGTTGAAATGCAAGAGTTGGAATATTTCAGTAGTGTTTGGTTGTGGTTTACCTTGTCACAGTTACATTTTCTTAATTTTTCTAAGTTCATTTTGAATTTCTTAACTTGAACAGTAAGAGTTGGACTATTTCTGTTGTGTTTGGATATGATTCTCCTAGTCAAATTTACATTTTCTTGCTTTTTCAAAGTTCATTTTGAATTTCTTTCATTGAAATGTAAGAGTTGGAATATTTCAGTAGTGTTTGGTTGTGGTTTACCTTGTCCCAGTTACATTTTCTTTATTTTTCAAAGTTCATTTTAACTTATTTCGTTGAAATGCAAGAGTTGGAATATTTCAGTAGTGTTTGGATGTGGTTTACCTTGTCACACTTACATTTTCTTGATTTTTCAAAGTTCATTTTGAATTTCTTTCGTTGAAATGCAAGAGTTGGAATATTTTAGTAGTGTTTGGTTGTGGTTTACCTTGTCACAGTTGCATTTTCTTGATTTTTCAAAGTTCATTTTGAATTTCTTTCGTTGAAATCCAAGAGTTGGAATATTTCACTAGTGTTTGGTAGTGGTTTACCTTGTCACAGTTACATTTTCTTGATTTTTCAAAGTTCATTTTGAATTTTTTTTGTTGAAATGCAAGAGTTGGAATATTTCAGTAGTGTTTGGTTGTGGTTTACCTTGTCACAGTTACATTTTCTTGATTTTTCAAAGTTCATTTTGAATTTCCTTTGTTGAAATGCAAGAGTTGGAATATTTCAGTAGTGTTTGGTTGTGGTTTACCGTGTCACAGTTACATTTTCTGGATTTTTCAAAGTTCATTTTGAATTTCCTTCGTTGAAAGGCAAGAGTTGGAATATTTCAGTAGTGTTTGGTTGTGGTTTACCGTGTCACAGTTACATTTTCTTGATTTTTCAAAGTTCATTTAGAATTTCTTTCGTTGAAATGCAAGAGTTGGAATATTTCAGTAGTGTTTGGTTGTGGTTTACCTTGTCACAGTTACATTTTCCTGATTTTTCAATGCATTGTGAACTTCTTTCATTGAAATTCAAGAGCTGGAATATTTCAGTAGTGTGTTGTTGTGGTTTACCTTGTCTCAGTTACATATTCTTTATTTTTAATAGTTCTTTTTTAATTTCCGTATTTGTAATGCAAGAGTTGGAATATTTCAGTAGTGTTTGGTTATGGTTTACCTTGTCACAGTTACATTTTCTTGATTTTTCAAAGTTTATTTTGAATTTTTTTCATTGAAATGCAATAGTTGGAATATTTCAGTAGTGTTCGGTTTTAGCTTACCATGGCACAGTTAAATTCTCATAATATTTAAAAGTACATTTTGAATTTATTTCGTTGATATGCAAGAGTTGGAATATTTCAGTAGTGTTTGGTTGTGGTTTACCTTGTCACAGTTACATTTTCTTAATTTTTCAAAGTTCATTTTGGATTTCTTTCGTTGAAATGCACGAGATGGAAAATTTCAGTAGTGTTTCGTTGTGGTTTACCTTGTCACAGTTACATTTTCTTGATTTTTCAAAGTTCATTTTGAATTTCTTTCATTGAAATGCAAGAGTTGGAATATTTCAGTAGTGTTTGGTTGTGGTTTACCTTGTCACAGTTACATCTTCTTGATTTTTCAAAGTTCATTTTGAATTTCTTCCGTTGAAATGCAAGAGTTGGAATATTTCAGTTGTGTTTCGTTGTGGTTTAACTTGTCACAGTTACATTTTATTGATTTTTAAAAGTTCATTTTGAATTTCTTTCGATGAAATGCAAGAGTTGGAATATTTCAGTAGTGTTTGGTTGTGGTTTACCTTGTCACAGTTACATTCTCCTGATTTTTCAAAGTTCATTTCGAATTTATTTCGTTGAAATTAAAGAGTTTGCATAATACAGTAGTGTGTGGTTGTGGATTACAGTGTCACAGGATCAGTGTCCTGATGTATAAATTTTCATATTGATTGTCCGTCATAGAAATGCAAGAGTTGGAATATTTCAGTCGTGTTCGGTTGTGGTTTACCTTGTCATAGTTATATTTTCATGATTTTTCAAAGTTAATTTTGAATTTCTTTCGTTGGAATGCAAGAGTTGGACTATTTCAGTAGTGTTTGGTTGTGGTTTACCTTGTCACAGTTACATTTTTTTGATTTTTCAAAGTTTATTTTGAATTTCTTACTTTTAAATGAAAGAGTTGGAATATTTAAGTAGCTTTATGTTGTGGTTTACCGTGTCACAGTTACATTTTCTTGATTTTTCAAAGTTCATTTTGAATTTCTTTCGTTGAAATGCAAGACTTGGATTATTTTAGTAGTGTTTGGTTGTGGTTCATCTTGTCAGAGTTACATTTTCTTGATTTTTCAAAGTTCATTTTGAACTTCTTTCGTTGAAATGCAAGAGTTGGAATATTTCAGTAGTGTTTGGTTGTGGTTTACCTTGTCATGGTTGAATTTTCTTAATTTTTCAAAGTTCATTTTGAATTTCTTTCGTTGAAATGCAAGAGTTGGAATATTTCAGTAGTGTTTCGTTATGGTTTACCTTGTCACAGTTACATTTTCTTGATTTTTCAAAGTTCATTTTGAATTTCCTTCGTTGAAATGCAAGAGTTGGAATATTTCAGTAGTGTTTGGTTGTGGTTTACCGTGTCACAGCTACATTTTCATGATTTTTCAAAGCTCATTTCGAATTTCTTTCGTTGAAATGCAAGAGTTGGAATATTTCAGTAGTGTTTGGTTGTAGTTTACATTGTCACAGTTACATTTTCTTGATTTTTCAAAGTTCATTTTGAATTTCTTTCGTTGAAATGCAAGAGTTGGAATATTTCAGTAGTGTTTGGTTGTGGTTTACCTTGTCACAGTTACATTTTCTTGATTTTTCAAAGTTCATTTTGAATTTCTTTCGTTGAAATGCAAGAGTTGGAATATTTCAGTAGTGTTTGGTTGTGGTTTACCTTGTCACAGTTACATTTTTCTTGATTTTTCAAAGTTCATTTTGAATTTCTTTCGTTGAAATGCAAGAGTTGGAATATATCAGTAGTGTTTGTTTGTGGTTTACCTTGTCACAGTTACATTTTCTTGATTTTTTAAGGTTCATTTTGAATTTCTTTCGTTGAAATGCAAGAGTTGGAATATTTCAGTAGTGTTTGTTTGCGGTTTACCTTGTCACAGTTACATTTTCTTGATTTTTTAAGGTTCATTTTGAATTTCTTTCGTTGAAATGCAAGAGTTGGAATATTTCAGTAGTGTTTGGTTGTGGTTTACCTTGTCACAGTTACATTTTCTTGATTTTTCAAAGTTCATTTTGAATTTCTTTCGTTGAAATGCAAGAGTTGGAATATTTCAGTAGTGTTTGGTTGTGGTTTACCTTGTCACAGTTACATTTTCCTGATTTTTCAAAGTACATTTTGTATTTCTTTCATTGAAATGCAAGAGTTGGAATATTTTAGTAGTGTTTGGTTGTTGTTTACCTTGTCACACTTACATTTTCTTGATTTTTCAAAGTTCATTTTGAATTTCTTTCGTTGAAATGCAAGAGTTGGAATATTTCAGTAGTGTTTGGTTGTGGTTTACCTTGTCACAGTTACATTTTCTTGATTTTTCAAAGTTCATTTTGAATTTCTTTCGTTGAAATGCAAGAGTTGGAATATTTCAGTAGTGTGTTGGTTGTGGTTTACCTTGTCACAGTTACATTTTCTTGATTTTTCAAAGTTCATTTTGAATTTCTTTCGTTGAAATGCAAGAGTTGGAATATTTCAGTAGTGTTTGGTTGTGGTTTACCTTGTCACAGTTACATTTTCTTGATTTTTCAAAGTTCATTTTGAATTTCTTTCGTTGAAATGCAAGAGTTGGAATATTTCAGTAGTGTTTGGTTGTGGTTTACCTTGTCACAGTTACATTTTCTTGATTTTTCAAAGTTCATTTTGAATTTCTTTCATTGAAATGCAAGAGTTGGAATATTTCAGTAGTGTTTGGTTGTGGTTTACCTTGTCACAGTTACATTTTCTTGATTTTTCAAAGTTCATTTTGAATTTCTTTCGTTGAAATGCAAGAGTTGGAATATTTCAGTAGTGTTTGGTTGTGGTTTACCTTGTCACAGTTACATTTTCTTGATTTTTCAAAGTTCATTTTGAATTTCTTTCGTTGAAATGCAAGAGTTGGAATATTTCAGTAGTGTTTGGTTGTGGTTTACCTTGTCACAGTTACATTTTCTTGATTTTTCAAAGTTCATTTTGAATTTCTTTCGTTGAAATGCAAGAGTTGGAATATTTCAGTAGTGTTTGGTTGTGGTTTACCTTGTCACAGTTACATTTTCTTGATTTTTCAAAGTTCATTTTGAATTTCTTTCGTTGAAATGCAAGAGTTGGAATATTTCAGTAGTGTTTGGTTGTGGTTTACCTTGTCACAGTTACATTTTCTTGATTTTTCAAAGTTCATTTTGAATTTCTTTCGTTGAAATGCAAGAGTTGGAATATTTCAGTAGTGTGTGGTTGTAGTTTAACGTGTCACAGTTACATTAACTTGATTTTTCAAAGTTCATTTCGAATTTCTTTCGTTGAAATGCAAGAGTTGGAATATTTCAGTAGTGTTTGGTTGTGGTTTACCTTGTCACAGTTACATTTTCTTGATTTTTCAAAGTTCATTTTTAATTTCTTTCTTTGAAATGCAAGAGTTGGAATATTTGAGAAGTGTTTTGTTGTGGTTTACCTTGTCACAGTTACATTTTCTTGATTTTTCAAAGTTCATTTTGAATTTCTTTCGTTGAAATGCAAGAGTTGGAATATTTCAGTAGTGTTTGGTTGTGGTTTACCTTCTCACAGTTACATTTTCGTGATTTTTCAAAGATCATTTTGAACTTCTGTCGTTGAAATGCAAGAGTTGGAATATTTCAGTAGTGTTTGGTTGTGGTTTACCTTGTCACACTTACCTTTTCATTATTTTTTCAAATTTAATTTTTAATATATTTATTTTAATAGAAAGAGTTGTTATATTTTAGTAGTGTTTGGTTGTGGTTTACCTTGTCACAGTTACATTTTCTTGATTTTTCAAAGTTCATTTTGAATTTCTTTCGTTGAAATGCAAGAGTTGGAATATTTCACTAGTGTTTGGTAGTGGTTTACCTTGTCACAGTTAAATTTTCTTGATTTTTCAAAGTTTATTTTCTATTTTTTTCGTTGAAATGCAAGAGTTGGAATATTTGAGTAGTGTTTGGTTGTGGTTTACCTTGTCACAGTTACATTTTCTTGATTTTTCAAAGTTCATTTTGAATTTCCTTCGTTGAAATGCAAGAGTTGTATTATTTCAGTTGTGTTTGTTTGTGGTTTACCTTGTCACAGTTACATTTTCTGGATTTTTCAAAGTTCATTTTGAATTTCCTTCGTTGAAATGAAAGAGTTGGAATATTTCAGTTGTGTTTGGTTGTGGTTTACAGTGTCACAGTTACATTTTCTTGATTTTTCAAAGTTAATTTAGAATTTCTTTCGTTGAAATGCAAGAGTTGGAATATTTCAGTAGTGTTTGGTTGTGATTTACCTTGTCACAGTTACATTTTCCTGATTTTTCAAAGTTCATTTTGAATTTCTTTCATTGAAATGCAAGAGCTGGAATATTTCAGTAGTGTTTGGTTGTGGTTTACCTTGTCACAGTTACATATTCTTGATTTTTCAAAGTTCATTTTGAATTTCTTTAATTTAAATGCTAGAGTTGGAATATTTCAGTAGTGTTTGGTTATGGTTTACCGTGTCACAGTTACATTTTCTTGATTTTTCAAAGTTCATTTTGAATTTCTTTCGTTGAAATGCAAGAGTTGGAATATTTCAGTAGTGTGCTGGTTGTAGTTTACCCTGTCACATTTACAGTCCCTTAATTTTTCAAAGTTCATTTTGAATTTCTTTCGTTGAAATGCAAGAGTTGGAATATTTCAGTAGTGTTTGGTTGTGGTTTACCTTGTCACAGTTAC
The DNA here is from genome assembly GCF_049724085.1 of Artemia sp. Qi Xiang Cuo. Classification (NCBI taxonomy): domain Eukaryota; kingdom Metazoa; phylum Arthropoda; class Branchiopoda; order Anostraca; family Artemiidae; genus Artemia; species Artemia sp. Qi Xiang Cuo. Next base: position 26,514,461 of record NC_142794.1, on the reverse strand, counting down.
ATTTTCTTAATTTTTCAAAGTTCATTTTGAATTTCTTTCGTTGAAATGCAAGAGTTGGAATATTTCAGTAGTGTTTCGGTTGTGGTTTACCTTGTCACAGTTACATTTTCTTGATTTTTCAAAGTTCATTTTGAATTTCTTTCATTGAAATGCAAGAGTTGGAATATTTCAGTAGTGTTTGGTTGTGGTTTACCTTGTCACAGTTACATTCTCTTGATTTTTCAAAGTTCATTTTGAATTTCTTTCGTTGAAATGCAAGAGTTGGAATATTTCAGTTGTGTGTTCGTTGTGGTTTACCTTGTCACAGTTACATTTTCTTGATTTTTCAAAGTTCATTTTGAATTTCTTTCGTTGAAATGCAAGAGTTGGAATATTTCAGTAGTGTTTGGTTGTGGTTTACCTTGTCACAGTTACATTTTCTTGATTTTTCAAAGTTCATTTTGAATTTCTTTCGTTGAAATGCAAGAGTTGGAATATTTCAGTAGTGTTTGGTTGTGGTTTACCTTGTCACAGTTACATTTTCTTGATTTTTCAAAGTTCATTTCGAATTTCTTTCGTTGAAATGCAAGAGTTGGAATATTTCAGTAGTGCTTTGTTGTGGGTTACCTTTTCACATGTACATTTTCCTGATTTTTCAAAGTTCATTTTGAATTTATTTCGTTGAAATGCAAGAGTTGGAATATTTCAGTAGTGTTTGGTTGTGGTATACCTTGTCACAGTTACATTTCTTTGATTTTTCAATGTTCATGTCGAATTTATTTCTTTGAAATGCAATAGTTGGAATATTTTAGGAGTTTTTGATTGTGGTTTACCTTGTCAGAGCTACATTCTCATGATTTTTCAAAGTTCATTTTGAACTTCTTTCGCTGAAATGCAAGATTTGGAATATTTCAGTAGTGTTTGGTCGTGGTTCACCTTGTCACAATTACATTTTCTTGATTTTTCAAAGTTCATTTTGAATTTCTTTCGTTGAAATCCAAGAGTTGGAATATTTCACTTGTGTTTGGTTGTGGTTTCCCTTGTCATGGTTACATTTTCTTGATTTTTCAATGTTCATTTTGAATTTCTATCGTTGAAATGCAAGAGTTGAAATATTTCAGTAGTGTTTGGTTGTGGTTTACCTTGTCACAGTTACATTTTCTTGATTTTTCAAAGTTCATTTTGAATTTCTTTCGTTGAAATGCAAGAGTTGGAATATTTCAGTAGTGTGTGGTTGTGGTTTACCTTGTCACAGTTACATTTTCTGGATTTTTCAAAGTTCATTTCGTATTTCTTTCGTTGAAATGCAAGAGTTGGAATATTTCAGTAGTGTTTGGTTGTGGTTTACCTTGTCAGAGTTACATTTTCTGGATTTTTCTAAGTTCATTTTGAATTTACTTCGTTGAAATGCAAGAGTTGGACTATTTCAGTAGTGTTTGGGTGTGGTTTACCGTGTCACAGTTACATATTCTTGATTTTTCAAAGTTAATTTCGAAATTCTTTCGTTGAAATGCAAGAGTTGGAATATTTCAGTAGTGTTTGATTGTGGTTTACCTTGTCACAGTTACATTTTCTTGATTTTTCAAAGTTCATTTTGAATTTCTTTCATTGAAATGCAAGAGTTGGAATATTTCAGTAGTGTTTGGTTGTGGTTTACCTTGTCACAGTTACATTTTCTTGATTTTTCAAAGTTCATTTTGAATTTCTTTCATTGAAATGCAAGAGTTGGAATATTTCAGTAGTGTTTGGTTATTGTTTACCTTGTCACAGTTACATTTTCTTGATTTTTCAAAGTTTATTTTGAATTTCTTTCGTTGAAATGCAAGAGTTTGAATATTTCCGTAGTGTTCTGTTTTCGCTTACCATTTCACAGTTAAAGTCTCTTCATATTTCAAAGTTCATTTTTAATTTCTTTCTTTGAAATGTTCGAGTTGGAATATTTTAGAAGTGTTTCGATGGGGTTTACCGTGTTAAAGTTACATGTTATTGATTTTTCAAAGTTCATTTTGAATTTCTTTCGTTGAAATGCAAGAGTTGGAATATTTCAGTAGTGTTTGGTTGTGGTTTACCTTGTCACAGTTACATTTTCTTGATTTTTCAAAGTTAATATTGAATTTCTTTCGTTGAAATGCCAGAGTTGGAATATTATAGTAGTGTTTCATTATTGATGAACGTGTAACAGTTACATTTTACTGATTTTCCAATGTTCATTTTGAATTTCTTTAATTGTAAAAAAAAAGTTGTAATATTTAATAAGTGTTTGGTAGTGGTTTACCTTGTCAGAGTTACATTTTCTTGATATTTCAAAGTTCATTTTGAATTTCCTTCATTGAAATGTAATAGTTGGAATATTTAAGTTGTGTTTGGTTGTGGTTTACCTTGTCACAGTTACATTTTCTTGATTTTTCAAAGTTCATTTTGAATTTCTTTCGTTGAAATGCAAGAGTTGGAATATTTCAGTAGTGTTTGGTTGTGGTTTACCTTGTCACAGTTACATTTTCTTGATTTTTCAAAGTTCATTTTGAATTTCTTTCATTGAAATGCAAGAGTTGGAATATTTCAGTAGTGTTTGGTTGTGGTTTACCTTGTCACAGTTACATTTTCTTGATTTTTCAAAGTTCATTTTGAATTTCTTTCGTTGAAATGCAAGAGTTGGAATATTTCAGTAGTGTTTGGTTGTGGTTTACCTTGTCACAGTTACATTTTCTTGATTTTTCAAAGTTCATTTTGAATTTCTTTCGTTGAAATGCAAGAGTTGGAATATTTCAGTAGTGTTTGGTTGTGGTTTACCTTGTCACAGTTACATTTTCTTGATTTTTCAAAGTTCATTTTGAATTTCTTTCGTTGAAATGCAAGAGTTGGAATATTTCAGTAGTGTTTGGTTGTGGTTTACCTTGTCACAGTTACATTTTCTTGATTTTTCAAAGTTCATTTTGAATTTCTTTCATTGAAATGCAAGAGTTGGAATATTTCAGTAGTGTTTGGTTGTGGTTTACCTTGTCACAGTTACATTTTCTTGATTTTTCAAAGTTCATTTTGAATTTCTTTCGTTGAAATGCAAGAGTTGGAATATTTCAGTAGTGTTTGGTTGTGGTTTACCTTGTCACAGTTACATTTTCTTGATTTTTCAAAGTTCATTTTGAATTTCTTTCGTTGAAATGCAAGAGTTGGAATATTTCAGTAGTGTTTGGTTGTGGTTTACCTTGTCACAGTTACATTTTCTTGATTTTTCAAAGTTCATTTTGAATTTCTTTCGTTGAAATGCAAGAGTTGGAATATTTCAGTAGTGTTTGGTTGTGGTTTACCTTGTCACAGTTACATTTTCTTGATTTTTCAAAGTTCATTTTGAATTTCTTTCGTTGAAATGCAAGAGTTGGAATATTTCAGTAGTGTTTGGTTGTGGTTTACCTTGTCACAGTTACATTTTCTTGATTTTTCAAAGTTTATTTTGAATTTCTTTCGTTGAAATGCCAGGTTTTGAAGAGGTCAGGAGGTGGGGGTTGGTGAGTTCCTGGTCAATTGGACATGGTGTTTTAAGGACACAGTATAATGCGATTTTCATTCGCGGAAATGCATGATTTGGAATATTTCAGTAGTGTTTGGTCATGGTTCACCTTGTCACAGTTACATTTTCTTGATTTTTCAAAGTTCATTTTGAATTTCTTTCGTTGAAATGCAAGAGTTGGAATATTTCAGTAGTGTTTGGTTGTGGTTTACCTTGTCACAGTTACATTTTCTTGATTTTTCAAAGTTCATTTTGAATTTCTTTCGTTGAAATGCAAGAGTTGGAATATTTCAGTAGTGTTTGGTTGTGGTTTACCTTGTCACAGTTACATTTTCTTGATTTTTCAAAGTTCATTTTGAATTTCTTTCGTTGAAATGCAAGAGTTGGAATATTTCAGTAGTGTTTGGTTGTGGTTTACCTTGTCACAGTTACATTTTCTTGATTTTTCAAAGTTCATTTTGAATTTCTTTCGTTGAAATGCAAGAGTTGGAATATTTCAGTAGTGTTTGGTTGTGGTTTACCTTGTCACAGTTACATTTTCTTGATTTTTCAAAGTTCATTTTGAATTTCTTTCGTTGAAATGCAAGAGTTGGAATATTTCAGTAGTGTTTGGTTGTGGTTTACCTTGTCACAGTTACATTTTCTTGATTTTTCAAAGTTCATTTTGAATTTCTTTCGTTGAAATGCAAGAGTTGGAATATTTCAGTAGTGTTTGGTTGTGGTTTACCTTGTCACAGTTACATTTTCTTGATTTTTCAAAGTTCATTTTGAATTTCTTTCGTTGAAATGCAAGAGTTGGAATATTTCAGTAGTGTTTGGTTGTGGTTTACCTTGTCACAGTTACATTTTCTTGATTTTTCAAAGTTCATTTTGAATTTCTTTCGTTGAAATGCAAGAGTTGGAATATTTCAGTAGTGTTTGGTTGTGGTTTACCTTGTCACAGTTACATTTTCTTGATTTTTCAAAGTTCATTTTGAATTTCTTTCGTTGAAATGCAAGAGTTGGAATATTTCAGTAGTGTTTGGTTGTGGTTTACCTTGTCACAGTTACATTTTCTTGATTTTTCAAAGTTCATTTTGAATTTCTTTCATTGAAATGCAAGAGTTGGAATATTTCAGTAGTGTTTGGTTGTGGTTTACCTTGTCACAGTTACATTTTCTTGATTTTTCAAAGTTCATTTTGAATTTCTTTCATTGAAATGCAAGAGTTGGAATATTTCAGTAGTGTTTGGTTGTGGTTTACCTTGTCACAGTTACATTTTCTTGATTTTTCAAAGTTCATTTTGAATTTCTTTCGTTGAAATGCAAGAGTTGGAATATTTCAGTAGTGTTTGGTTGTGGTTTACCTTGTCACAGTTACATTTTCTTGATTTTTCAAAGTTCATTTTGAATTTCTTTCGTTGAAATGCAAGAGTTGGAATATTTCAGGAGTGGTTGGGTGTGGTTTACCTTGTCACAGTTACAGTTTCTTGATTTTTCAAAGTTCATTGTGAATTTCTTTCATTGAAATGCAAGAGTTGGAATATTTCAGTAGTGTTTGGTTTTGGTTTACCTTGTCACAGTTACATTTTCCTGATTTTTCAAAGTTCATTTTGAATTTTTTTCATTGAAATGCAAGAGTTGGAATATTTCAGTAGTGTTTGGTTGTGGTTTACCTTGTCACAGTTACATTTTCTTGATTTTTCAAAGTTCATTTTGAATTTCTTTCGTTGAAATGCAAGAGTTGGAATATTTCAGTAGTGTTTGGTTGTGGTTTACCTTGTCACAGTTACATTTTCTTGATTTTTCAAAGTTCATTTTGAATTTCTTTCGTTGAAATGCAAGAGTTGGAATATTTCAGTAGTGTTTGGTTGTGGTTTACCTTGTCACAGTTACATTTTCTTGATTTTTCAAAGTTCATTTTGAATTTCTTTCGTTGAAATGCAAGAGTTGGAATATTTCAGTAGTGTTTGGTTGTGGTTTACCTTGTCACAGTTACATTTTCTTGATTTTTCAAAGTTCATTTTGAATTTCTTTCGTTGAAATGCAAGAGTTGGAATATTTCAGTAGTGTTTGGTTGTGGTTTACCTTGTCACAGCTACTTTTTGTGGATTTTTCAAAGTTCATTTTGAATTTCCTTCGTTGAAATGCAAGAGTTGGAATATTTCAGTAGTGTTTGGTTGTGGTTTACCTTGTCAAAGTTACATATTCTTGATTTTTAAAAGTTCATTTCGAATTTATTTCGTTGAAATGCAATAGTTTGAATATTTCAGTAGTGTTTGGTTGTGGTTTACCTTGTCACAGTTACATTTTCCTGATTTTTCAAAATTCATTTTGAATTTCCTTCATTGAAATGCAAGAGTTGGAATATTTCAGTAGTGTTTGGTTGTGGTTTACCTTGTCACATTTACATCTTCTTGATTTTTCAAAGTTCATTTTGAATTTCTTTCATTGAAATGCAAGAGTTGGAATATTTCAGTAGTGTATGGCTATGGTTTACCGTTTCGCAGTTACATTTTATTGATTTTTCAAAGTTTATTTGGAATTTCTGTCGTTGAAATGAAAGAGTGTGTATATTTCCTGAGTGTTCTGTTTTAGTTTACCATGTCATAGTTACAGTCTCTTAATAGTTAAAATTTCATTTTGAATTTATTTCTTTGAAATGATAGAGCTGGAACATTTCAGTAGTGTTTCAATGTGGTTTACCTTGTCCCACTTACATTTTCTTAATTTTTCAAAGTTCATTTTGGATTTCTTTCGTTTAAATGCAAGAGTTGGAATATTTCAGTAGTGTTTCGTTGTGGTTTACCTTGTCACAGTTACATTTTCTTGATTTTTCAAAGTTCATTTTGAATTTCTTTCATTGAAATGCAAGAGTTTGAATATTTCAGTAGTGTTTGGTTGTGGTTTGCCTTATCACAGTTACATTCTCTTGATTTTTCAAAGTTCATTTTGAATTTCTTTCGTTGAAATGCAAGAGTTGGAATATTTCAGTTGTGTTTCGTTGTGATCTACCTTGTCACAGTTACATTTTCTTGATTTTTCAAAGTTAATTTGAATTTCTTTCGTTGAAATGCAAGAGTTGGAATATTTCAGTAGTGTTTGGTTGTGGTTTACCTTGTCACAGTTACATTTTCTTGATTTTTCAAAGTTCATTTTGAATTTCTTTCGTTGAAATGCAAGAGTTGGAATATTTCAGTAGTGTTTGGTTGTGGTTTACCGTGTCACAGTTACATTTTCTTGATTTTTCAAAGTTCATTTAGAATTTATTTCGTTGAAATGCAAGAGTTGGAATATTTCAGTAGTGTTTGGTTGTGGTTTACCTTGTCACAGTTACATTTTCCTGATTTTTCAAAGTTCATTTTGAATTTCTTTCATTGAAATGCAAGAGTTGGAATATTTCAGTAGTGTTTGGTTGTGGTTTACCTTGTCACAGTTACATTTTCTTGATTTTTCAAAGTTTATTTTGAATTTTTTTCGTTGCAATGCAAGAGTTGGAATATTTCAGTAGTGTTTGTTTGTGGTTTACCTTGTCAGAGTTACATTATCTTGATTTTTCAAAGTTTATTTTGAATTTCTTTCGTTGAAATGCAAGAGTTGGATTATTTCAGTAGTGTTTGGTTGTGTTTCACCTTGTCACAGTTACATTTTCTTGATTTTTCAAAGTTCATTTTGAACTTCTTTCGTTTAAATGAAAGAGTTGGAATATTTAAGAATTTTTTGGGTGTGGTTAACCTTGTAATGGATAAATTTTCTCAATTTTTCATAGTTAATTTGAATTTTTTTAGTTGAAATGCAAGAGTTGGAATATTTCAGTTGTGTTTGGTTGTGGTTTACCTTGTCACAGTTACATTTTCTTGATTTTTCAAAGTTCATTTTGAATTTCTTTCGTTGAAATGCAAGAGTTGGAATATTTCAGTAGTGTTTGGTTGTGGTTTACCTTGTCACAGTTACATTTTCTTGATTTTTTAAAGTTCATTTTGAATTTCTTTTATTTAAATGCAATAGTTGAACTATTTCAGTAGTGTTTGGTTGTGGTTTATCTTGTCACAGTTACATTTTCTTGATTTTTCAAAGTTCATTTCGAATTTCTTTCGTTGAAATGCAAAAGTTGGACTATTTCAGTTAGTGTTTAGTTGTGGTTTACCTTGTCACAGTTACATTTTCGTGATTTTTCAAAGTTCATTTTGAATTTTTTTCGTTGAAATGCAAGAGTTGGAATATTTCAGTAGTGTTTGGTCGTGGTTTACCTTGTCACAGTTACATTCTCAGGATTTTTCAAAGTTCATTTTGAATTTTTTTCGTTGAAATGCAAGAGTTGGAATATTTCAGTAGTGTTCGGTTGTGGTTTACCTTGTCACAGTTACATTTTCTTGATTTTTCAAAGTTCATTTTGAGTTTCATTCGTTGAAATGCAAGAGTTGGAATATTTCAGTAGTGTTTGGTTGTGGTTTACCGTGTCATAGTTACATTCTCTGTATTTTACAAAGTACAATTTTAATTTTTTTCGTTGAAATGCAAGAGTTGGATTATTTCATCCGTGTTTGTCTGTGGTTCACCTTGTCACAGTTACATTTTTAGAAATTTTCAAAGTTTATTTTGAACTTACTTCGTTGAAATGCACGAGTTGGAATATTTCAGTTGTTTATGGTAGTAGTTTACATTATAATGAATGCATTTTATCAATTTCTTAATCTTCATTTTGAATTTCTTTCCTTGAAATGAATGAGTGTGGCTATTTAAGAAATGTTTCGGTGTGGTTTAAAATGTCAAAGTTACATTCTCTTGATTTTTCAAAGTTCATTTGAATTTATTTCGTTGAAATGCAAGAGTTGGAATATTTCAGTAGGGTTTGGTTGTGGTTTACCTTGTCACAGTTACATTTTCTTGATTTTTCAAAGTTCATTTTGAATTTCTTTCGTTGAAATGCAAGAGTTGGAATATTTCAGTAGTGTTTGGTTGTGGTTTACCTTGTCACAGTTACATTTTCTTGATTTTTCAAAGTTCATTTTGAATTTCTTTCGTTGAAATGCAAGAGTTGAAATATTTCAGTAGTGTTTGGCTGTGGTTTAACATGTCACAGTTACATTTTCTTGATTTTTCAAAGTTCATTTTGAATTTCTTTCATTGAAATGCAAGAGTTGGAATATTTCAATAGTGTTTTGTCGTGCTTTACCTTGTCACAGTTACATTCTCTTGATTTTTCAAAGTTCATTTTGAATTTCTTTCATTGAAATGCAAGAGTTGGAATATTTCAGTAGTGTTTGGTTGTGGTTTACCTTGTCACAGTTACATTTTCTTGATTTTTCAAAAGTTCATTTTGAATTTCTTTCGTTTAAAAGCAAGAGTTGGATTATTTCAATAGTGTGATGTTTTAGTTTACCTTTTCAAAGTGACATTCCATTAATTTTCCAAAGTTTATTTGAATTTATTTCGTTGAAATGCAAGAGTTGGACTATTTCAGTAGTGTTTGGTTGTGTTTTAACTTGTCACAGTTACATTATCTTAATTTTTCAAAGTTAATTTTGAATTTCTTTTGTTGAAATGCAAGAGTTGGAATATTTCAGTAGTGTTTCGTTGTGGTTTACCTTGTCACAGTTACATTTTCATGATTTTTCAAAGTTCATTTTGAATTTCTTTCATTGAAATGCAAGAGTTAGAATATTTCAGTAGTGTTTGGATGTGGTTTACCTTGTCACAGTTACATTTTCTTGATTTTTCAAAGTTCATTTTGAATTTCTTTCGTTTAAATGCAAGAGTTGGAATATTTCATAAGTGTTTGGTTGTGGTTTAACTTGTCACACTTACATTTTCATGATTTTTTAAAGATAATTTTGAATTTCTTTCGTTGAAATGCAAGAGTTGGAATATTTCAGTAGTGTTTGGTTGTAGTTTACCTTGTCACAGTTACATTTTCTTTATTTTTCAAAGTTCATTTTGAATTTCTTTATGTTAAATGAATTACTTTGATTTTTTCTTTTGTGTTAGGTTGAGGTTTACCTTGTCACTGTTACATTCGCTTGATTTTTCAAAGTTCATTTTGAATTTCTTTCGTTGAAAAGCAAGAGTTGGAATATTTCAGTAGTGTTTGGTTGTGGTTTACCTTGTCACAGTTACACTTTCATGACTTTTCAAAGTTCATTTTGAATTTCTTTTGTTGAAATGCAAGAGTTGGAATATTTCAGTAGTGTTTGCTTGTGGTTTACCTTTTCACAGTTACATTATCTTGTTTTTTCGAAGTTCATCTGAATTTCTTTACTTGAAATGCAAGATTTGTAAAATTTCAGTAGTGTTTGTTTGTGGTTTACCTTGTCACAGTTACATTTTCTTGATTTTTCAAATTTCATTTTGAATTTCTATCGTTGAAATGCAAGAGTAGAAATATTTCAGTAGTGTTTCATTGTTGTTTACTTTGTCAGAGTTACATTCTCTTTATTTTTCAAAGTTCATTATGGATTTCTTTAGTTGAAAGCTGTTTTGTCGTGCTTTACCTTGACACAGTTAAATTTCCTGATTTTTGTTAGGTTAGGTTAGGCTAGATCAAGTTAGATTAAGGTTAAGTTAGGTTAGGTTAGGTTAGCCTACGTGCATGCGCGTACGTAGGCTAACCTAACCTAACCTAACTTAACCTTAATCTAACTTGATCTAGCCTAACCTAACCTAACAAAAATCAGGAAATTTAACTGTGTCATGGTAAAGCACGACAAAACATATTTCAACTAAAGAAATCTATAATGAACTTTGAAAAATAAAGAGAATGTAACTCTGTCAAAGTAAACAACAACGTAACACTACTGAAATATCCCAACTCTAGCATTGCAACGATAGAAATTCAAAATGAATTTTAAAAAATCAAAAAAATATAACTGTGACAATGTAAACCATGACCAAACGAGACTGAAATTTTCCAACTCTCGCTTTTCAAGTAGTAAAATTCAGATGAACTTTTAAAAAACTATAAAATCTAACTTTGACAAGGTAAACCACAACCAAACACTACTGAAATATCACAACTCTTGAATTTCAACAAAAGAAATTCAAAATGAACTCTGAAAAATAAAGAAATTGTAACTGTGACAAAGGTGAACCACAAGCAAACACTACTGAAATATTCTAACTCTTGATTTTCAACGAAATAAATTCGAAATGAACTTTTAAAATTAAATAAAATGTAAATGTGACAAGGTAAACCACAACCAAAAACTACTCAAATAATCCAACTCTTGCATTTCAACGAAAGAAATTCAAAATGAACTTTGAAAAATCAAGAAAATGTAACTCTGACAAGTTAAACCACAACCAAACACTACTGAAATATTCCAAATCTTGCATTTCAACGAAACAAATTCAATATTATATTTGAAAAATAAATTAATTTTAAGTGTGACAAGGTAAACCACAACCAAACACTAATTAAATATTCCAACTCGTGAATTTCAATGAAAGAAAATCAAAATGAAAATTGAAAAATAAACAAAATGTAACTGTGACAAGGTAAACCACAATAAAACACTACTGAAATATTCCAACTCTTGCATTTCAATGAAAAAAATTCAAAATAAACTTTGAAAAATCAAGAAAATGTAACTGTGACAAGGTAAACCACAACCAAACACTACTGAAATATTCCAACTCTTGCATTTCAACGAAAGAAATTCAAAATGAACTTTGAAAAATCAAGAAAATGTAACTGTGACAAGGTAAACCACAACCGAACACTACTGAAATATTCCAACTCTTGCATTTCAACGAAAGAAATTCAAAATGAACTTTGAAAAATCAAGAGAATGTAACTGTGACAAGGTAAACCACAACCAAACACTACTGAAATATTCCAACTCTTGCATTTCAATGAAAGAAATTCAAAATGAACTTTGAAAAATCAAGAAAATGTAACTGTGACAAGGTAAACCACGACAAAACACTACTGAAATATTCCAACTCTTGCATTTCAATGAAAGAAATTCAAAATTAACTTTGAAAAATTAAGAAAATTTAACTGTGACAAGGTAAACCACAACCAAACACTACTGAAATATTCCAACTCTTGCATTTCAACGAAATAAGTTCAAAAGGAACATTGAAAAATAAGGAAAATGTAAGTGTGACATGGTAAAAAACAACACCACACTACTGAAATATTCCAACTCTTGCATTTAAACGAAGTAAATTCAAAATGAACTTTGAAAAATAAAGAAAATGTAACTGTGACAATGCAAACCACAACTAAACACTACTGAAATATTCCAACTCTTGCATTTCAATGAAAGAAATTCAAAATGAACTTTGAAAAATCAAGAAAATTTAACTGTGAGAAGGTAAACCACAACCAAACGCTTCTGAAATAGTCCAACTCTTGCATTTCAATGAAAGAAATTCAAAATGAACTTTGAAAAATCAAGAAAATGTAACTGTGACAAGGTAAACCACAGCCAAACACTACTGAAATATTCCAACTCTTTCATTTCAACGAAAGAAATTCTGATGAACTTTGAAAAATCAAGAAAATGTAACTGTGACAAGGTAAACCACAAGCAAACACTACCGAAATATTCCAACTCTTGCATTTCAACGAAAGAAATTCAAAATGAACTTTGAAAAATCAAGAAAATGTAACTGTGACAAGGTAAACCACAAACAAACACTACTGAAATATTCCAACTCTTGCATTTCAACGAAAGAAAAATTCAAAATGAACTTTGAAAAATCAAGAAAATGTAACTGTGACAAGGTAAACCACAACCAAACACTACTGAAATATTCCAACTCTTGCATTTCAACGAAAGAAATTCAAAATGAACTTTGAAAAATCAAGAAAATGTAACTGTGACAAGGTAAACCACAACGAAACACTACTGAAATATTCCAACTCTTGCATTTCAACAAAAGAAATTCAAAATGAACTTTGAAAAATCAAGAAAATGTAACTATGACAAGGTAAACCACAACCAAACACTACTGAAATATTCCAACTCTTGCATTTCAAAGAAAGAAATTCAAATGAACTTTGAAAAATCAAGAAAAATGTAACTGTGACAAGGTAAACCACAACCAAACACTTCTGAAATATTCCAACTCTTGCATTTCAACGAAAGAAATCCAAAATGAACTTTGAAAAATCAAGAAAATGTAACTCTGACAAGGTAAACCACAACCAAACGCTACTGAAGTATTCCAACTCTTGGATCTCAATTAAAGCAATTCAAAATGAACTTTGAAAAATCATGAAACTGTAACTGTGACAAGGTAAACCACAGCCAAACACTACTGAAATATTCCACCTCTTGCATTTCAACGAAAGCAATTCAAAAAGAACTTTGAAAAATCAAGAAAATGTAACTGTGACAAGGTAAACCACAATTAAACACTTCTGAAATATTCCAACTCTTGCATTTCAATGAAAGAAAATCGAAATGAACTTTGAAAAATCAAGAAAATGTAACTGTGACAAGGTAAACCACAATCAAACACTACTGAAATATTCCAACTCTTGCATTTCAACGAAAGAAATTCAAAATGAACTTTGAAAAATCAAGAAAATGTAACTGTGACAAGGTAAACCACTACCAAACACTACTGAAATATTCCAACTCTTGCATTTCAACTAAATAAATTCAAAATGAACTTTGAAAAATCAAGAAAATGTAACTGTGACAAGGTAAACCACAACGAAACACTACTGAAATATTCCAACTCTTGCATTTCAATGTAAGAAATTCAAAATGAACTTTGAAAAATTAAGAAAATGTAACTTTGACAAGGTTAACCACTACCAAACACTACTGAAATATTCCAACTCTTGCATTTCAACGAAAGAAGTTCAAAATGAACTTTGAAAAATCAAGAAAATGTAACTGTGACAAGGTGAACCACAACCAAACACTATTGTAATATTCCAACTCTTGCATTTCAACGAAAGAAATTCAAAATGAACTTTTAAAAATCAATATAATTTAACTCTGAAAAGGTAAACCACAACCAACCACTACTTAAATATTCCAACTCTTGCATTTCAACGAAAAAATTCAAAATAAACTTTGAAAAATCAAGAAAATGTAACTGTGACATGGTAAACCACAACCAAACACTACTGAAATATTCCAACTCTTGCATTTCAAAGTAAGAAATTCAAAATGAACTTTGACAAATAAGGAAAAAGTAACTGTGAAAAGGTAAACAACAACAAAACACTAGTGAAATATTCCAACTCTTGCATTTCAACGAAAGAAATTCGAAATGAACTTTGAAATTCAAGAAAATGTAACTGTGACACGGTAAACCACAACCAAACACTACTGAAATATTCCAACTCTTGCATTTCAACGAAAGAAATTCAAAATGAACTTTGAAAAATCAAGAAAATGTAACTTTGACAAGGTAAACCACAACCAAACACTACTGAAATATTCCAACTCTTGCATTTCAACGAAAGAAATTCAAAAAGAACTATGAAAAATCAAGAAAATGTAACTGTGACAAGGTAGACCACAACGAAACACAACTGAAATATTCCAAATCTTGCATTTCAACGAAAGAAATTCAAAATGAACTTTGAAAAATCAAGAGAATGTAACTGTGACAAGGTAAACCATAACCAAACACTACTGAAATAGTCCAACTCTTGCATTTCAATGAAAGAAATTCAAAATGAACTGTGAAAAATCAAGAAAATGTAACTGTGACAAGGTAAATCACCACGAAACACTACTGAAATATTCCAACTCTTGCATTTCAACGATAGAAATCCAAAATGAACTTTGAAAAATTAAGAAAATATAACTCTGACAAGGTAAACCACAACCAAACACTACTGAAATATTCCAACTCTTGCATTTCAACGAAAGAAATTCAAAATGAACTGTGAAAAATTAAGGGAATGTAACTGTGACAGGGTGAACTACAACAGCACACTACGGAAATATTCCAACTCTTGCATTTCAACGAAAGAAATTCAAAATGAACTTTGAAAAATCAAGAAAATGTAACTGTGACACAGTAAACCATAACCAAACACTACTGAAATATTCCAACTCTTGCATTTAAATGAAAGAAATTCAAAATTAACTTTGAAGACTCAAGAAGATGTAAATGTGACAAGGTATACCACAACCAAACACTACTGAAATATTCGAGCTCCTGCATTTCAATGAAAGAAATTCAAAATAAACTTTAAAAAATCATGAATATGTAACTGTGACAAGGTAAACCACAACCAAACACTACTTAAATATTCCATCACTTTCATATATAATAAATAATTTCGATTTGATATTTTAATAAACTTGAATATGTTACTGTGACACGTTAAACCACAACCAAACACTACTAACATATTACAACTCTTGCATTTCAACGAAAGAAATTCAAACTGAACTTTGAAAAATCCAGAAAATGTAACTCTGACAAGGTAAACCACAACCAAACACTACTGAAATATTCCAACTCTTGCATTTCAACGAAGGAAATTCGAAATAAACATTGAAAAATCAAGAAAATGTAACTGTGACACGGTAAACCACAACCAAACACTACTGAAATATTCCAACTATTGCATTTCACCGAAAGAAATTCAAAATGAACTTTGAAAAATCAAGAAAATTTAATTGTGATAAGGTAAACCACAACCAAATACTACTGAAATATTCCAACTCTTGCATTTCAACGAAAAAAATTCAAAATGAACTTTGAAAAATCAAGAAAATGTAACTGTGACAGGGTAAACCACTACCAAACACTAGTGAAATATTACAACTCTTGCATTTCAACGAAAGAAATTCAAAATGAACATTGAAAAATCAGGAAACTGTAACTCTTACACGTTAAGCCACAACCAAACACTACTAAAATATTCCAACTCTTGCATTACAACGAAAAAAATTCAAAATGAACTTTGAAAAATCAAAAACATGTAACTGCGACACTGTAACCCACCAGAAACCACTAACTAAATAAACTAACACGTTCGTTTAAAATAAATAAATAAAAATTAAAATAGAAAAAACCAGTAACAGTTAATGATACAATTTAAAACCCGCCAATCAAATACTGAAAAAATCAAAATCGTGCATTTCAATGAAAGAAATTCAAAATGAACTTTGAAAAATCAAGAAAATTTATCTGTGACAAGTTAAACCATAACTAAACACTAATTAAATATTCAAAATATTTAATTCAAAATAAAGAAATCAAAAATGAAAATTGAAAAATTTAGGAAATTTAGCTATGACAAGGTAAACCACAACAAAACACTACTAAAATATTCCAACTATTGCATTTCAGCGAAAGAAATTAAAAATTAACTATGAAAAATAATGTAAATTTATCTGTGAAACTTTAAACAACAAAAAAAAAAAACATTACAAATCTATCATTTAAATTAAGGAAATTCTAATTGATCTTTGAAAAATCAAGAAAATGTAACTGTGACTTGGTAAACCGTGGGCAAACACTACTGAAACATTCCAAATCTTGCATTTCAATAAAAGAAATTCAAAAGGAACTATGAAAAATAAAGTAAATGTAACAGTGACACTGTAAACACCCAGCTAAATAAACACAGAAAAACAAAATCTTCCATTACAACGAAAGAAATTCAAAATTAACTTTGAAAAATAAAGAAAATGTAACAGTGACAAGGTAAACCACAACCAAACACTAGTGAAATATTCCAACTCTTGCATTTCAATGAAAGAAATTCAAAATGAACTTTGAAAAATCAAGAAAATGTAAATGTGAAAAGGTAAACCAATCACTACTAAAATATTCCAACTCTTGCATTTCAATGAAAGAAATTCAAAATGAACTTTGAAAAATCAAGAAAATGTAACTGTGACAAGGTAAACCACAACCAAACACTACTGAAATATTCCAACTCTTGCATTTCAACGAAAGAAATTCAAAATGAACTTTGAAAAATCAAGAAAATGTAACTGTGACAAGGTAAACCACAACCAAACACTACTGAAACATTCCAACTCTTGCATTTCAACGAAGGAAATTCAAAATGAACTTTGAAAAATCAGACCTTTGGAGGGGGAGGGGCCGGGGGGAGGGGGTCGTTCTGTGTCTCAATGCACAAAAAAAGTATAAAAAATGGGGGAGGGAAGGGGAGGGGAGGAGGAGGAGGAGGAGGAGGAGGAGGAGGAGGAGGGGAGGAGGAGGAGGGGAGGGGAGGGGGGAGGGGAGGAGGAGGGAGGAGATGGAGGGAGAGGGGCCCCTTTGGGGGGCCAAAGGGGGAGGGGCCCTTTGGGCCCCGGGGGGGGGGGTCTGGGGGATCCTTGAGGGCCGGGGGGCCCTTTGGGAGCCCAGTGGACCTTTGAGGACCGGTGGCTTCCTTGGGGGTTGGGGTAGAGGGATTGGAACCCTTTGGGGTTGGGGTAGGGGGATCGGAACCCTTTGGGTTGTGGTAGAGGACCTTACGACACTGTTAAAATCGAAATTGTGTATCATAACGACCACAGAGTTTTAGCCTCAAATTCTCTTCTATAATCATCTTTTAGAATGTCTCTAACTGTTTCGCGGAAAGAATTCCATAAAATGGTTAAAATGGTTTCGCCCAAATAATCTCTAAACGTAATTTTAGCGTGTTCCTTTTGTTTAGCATCCCTATGCTTTCACATTTGAAATTACAAAAGAAACCCTTTCGCACGCTAAGATCAAATCATTTGGCCGGAAACGATTCTTCTGGAAGAATTCCAAATTAATTCCTTTTCGTGAATCAATTCTCTTTAGAACAACAAATTAATTCCCATTTCATGTCAATCAATCAATCACGACATCATCTGTCATGTGTGGTCTAAACTTTGCCCGGAGACATTTCTCTTGTTAGAAATCCAGACATTAATTAACTTGACGTCATCTGTCAGACATTAATTAACCTTGCCTGGAAACAATTTGATTAATGACTCAATAATCCATGAAAGTGACAGAGTTCCTGTTTTTTCATTTTCACTCACAAAGACCTTAAATTTGACAAAGTTCCTGTTTTTTCATTCTCACTGACAAAAACCATAAAACATCCAAGAAAACAGACATAAATGTGAGAAAATTCCTGTTTTTTCATTCTCACTGACAAAAACCAGATATAAATGTGACAAAGCTCGTGTTTTTTCATTCCCACTGACAAAAACCATAAATTGCTGTTGACATCCATGAAAAACATCAAATAAATTGACCAACACACATAACAATCCATTAAAACATCCATAAATGTGACAAAATTCCTGTTTTTTCAAGTGAGAAAAATACTGTTTTTTCATTCTCACTGAGAAAACCATAAACCACGTGGTGCTGTTCGGAGTCGGACCCCCCTTCTACTGTCATCATATAAAAAGAATATCAGCTCAAGACATTTAGGTTTCAGAAAGCTCTTGCAGTACAATTTTGTTTCATTGTTATTATTTATTTTGTATAGTCAACGAGACATTTTTCGTTCAAATTGATAATCTATGTGTTTGAATTTGCGTCTCTTAACTTAGGTCACACACTGAAGACGCTATTCAATTGTCACTATCAGTAATTACCAAATTCAGTGGCGTCGTTTGGGGGGAGGGGGCATGGGTAGGGGGGCAATGTTTGTTCAGGTCAAATTGTTTCTCCTGATAGGTAAGTGTCTTTTACTTCCTAAAATCTATCAGTTCAATATTATTTTCTTGTTTTAAGACTTTCAAAAAAGGACATGGAACACCCTCTACATCTGCAAACAGAACAGAAATACAATCACTGAAAAACACGAAATAATTGAAACAAGAATTTTTTCATTGAAAACATGAAAATAAATCATCAAAAAGAAAATAAGACTTTGTATTTTTTTTTTAATATTCGTACTGTAGCTAGATAGGTCGAATTGGTTGTAGTTTAGTCATAGAAGTTAATAGGAGGGAGAGATCAGATCATGGAATTCTTTAATTGTTTTAATTTATTACTTACAATATTTAAATTAAAACTCCAATATAGCTTCAATTTCGCTTATTTGTAACTTAAACGTCTAGTGAGCGCAGATAACATCCTATTCCTTACGTTTTGGCTTCGTATACTAACCCATTAATGCAGAACTGCCTCTATATACCATGCTGACTTCTTGCTGTTTTCGCCTTTCTAAATATTTCTTTTAACCAGCTCCAGAAAAAATTGGCACACATGTGCTAAAAATTATGATTGAAGTTAGTCACATTTCCCACAATGCCAGTGCTATTTGTGGGACATTTATCTCTACATCAGCATGCTGTATGAAATGTCTGCTGTAAGAATCATATAGTGAATCCGAATAATATATGTATATTTTTCACACAATCTAGAAGTTTAATGCCCACAAATAAACGGCACCAGCCCCTACTCTTTATCTATTGTTATAATTTTTAATATGCAGCACTAGAAGACCAAGCTCCACTTGGTGCAGGGAATTTTAGACAGAAAACATATTCAGTGTCCCCTGCCCCTTCCGGAAATGTATACCTCCCATACCCTAATTTACACACAAAAAATGTGTAATTTTTCTAGATTTTGCTTTTTTCAGCAGAGATACAAAAGGGAAGGTCATTTTCAAACTCTAGGTGTCAATATTTACTATGCAATTGGCATCCCTGACACGTTTTAATTAATGTATAGTTTCTACCGCCATGCTGCCAAGAATTGTCCAGATTTTTTGGATATTCTTAATCAAACAATGCTCAACGAGTAGCCTATTAACTGACATATATTTTTCAACTACTTTGAATTAAAAACACTGTCGCTATTTCAAATGCAAGAAAATACTCAGGAGGATTCTCCGTATAGGAGAATTTCCGCAGGAGGGGGAGGGTGATTTGTCTGCCATGTTTTTTTCATTGGACAACACCTGTTTTGTTGTATTTTATTTTTTAAATGCAAAAACAATCCAAAGTGCACTTTTTGGGTGCCATGTGGCACTTTATTATTGCCTTATTGAGTCAAACTTATAAAGAGTAATTAAATATAAAAATTAGTTAATACATGAGCCCATAATTAGCTCTTTATGATGTCGACGTGTCCGGCCCATCCTTTACATTCCAAAAATGTCACCCGCATTGGGCATTTAGTGTGCCATTTGGCACTTTATGACGGCCTTATCGAATCTAGGCATATAAAAAAACGACAAGATGTGAAAATTATCTTTTATGAGTCCTTAAACAGCTCTCTATGATGTTCCAGTCCCCCAATAGCGAAAAAGAATAATAAGAGGACATGTCAGTTCTACCCATGTAAAAAAAAAAAATTCAATTGGGGGGGGGGGTGCAATTTTCCTGTATAAGTTTTCAACAATGGTAATTTAAAGGGTGTACTTTTTGATTTTTAAGACGTCATTTTGAAATCCCATGCATATGAATGACGCGATCCACTGGACTGTTGGAATAGTGCGTAGTTCAACTGCGAGATCGTGTCTCCTATGTTAGGCTTGGGAGTTGAGGGAAGTAGAATAGGGATGTGCATTTTAATATTAAAGGTAAAGCTGGCAAAGAATCCGAGCTTATTAAACTCACCATCACCCACCCGAAGTGATTACAGTACACTACTGTCGTCTGCACCAACTCATTGCTGGCAACCTTAGTAAAAGCCGATTCCACTGCTTAATTTATGTTTGTTCGATGCGTGTGCATTGTTTACTTAAGTACTTTGTAAAAAAAAATTTTCAATATAACCGAGTAATATCTTTTCTAAATATTAATTTTTTTTTTCGCTATCACTTGAAGAAAAATGTCGTATTGAAGACTTAAGAAAGGAACGGGATATCTTTACCTTTTCATCGCTTGGTAAATCCCCCTCCCTCACCAGGTGGAAGAGTGCATGTGTAGTCCCAGAATCGGGACAGCTGGGCTTCTACGTGTTCTGAAAGTTGTTAATTCGGAATAAGCGCGTCCGTAGGCTCAGCGATGAAAGATGGCCTCGGTTCGACAGATGGCTTTGGGTTCCTAAGCCAGTTCCGTAGAACCAGCTTTGTCTAGCTCTCAACTTCGATGTGTTTTATAATGTTATTAAAAATATAATATGTATCAATTTGAATCGGTTGTAACAGGCTAATATAACCAATAAAGTGCAGAGCTCCTTACTTTCGTTTTTTTGGCTTATAACTAACTGTACAAAGCAACGAAAAGTAGAGCAAGAAGATAAAGGTATTGAATTGGGATTAATTCCCATCTACGTCTTCTTATTGTAACACAATAACATAAAGTGAAGACAATCTTAACACTGTAAGCAGCTCAACTTCGACCAAATTAATAAATAAACGTGATCTAATTAATTATTCAGCCTCAGTTCAGGTCATATTTGTGATGGTCCCTTTCAACAAAAAGACTTGATTTTCCTTAGACTAAAGGGAGAAAATTAGGAACAGAATTATCAGACATCTTTAAAACAAATTTAGGGTTGTGTTTTTCACAAGTTTTCTAACACCCGGGTGTTTTTAGAGGAGAGGGGTTGAGGGAGCACTTTTTAGGGGCACATACTTGAAATAAATCGTCTAACATTTATAATCATTTTGTAGTTTTTAAAATTTTATCTTTATTAAAATGAAGTACTGGCCGTAGTTGGCAGGAAGTTACCTCCTTACTATAATGCTTACATAATAATAATACTTAATACTTACTGTAAGTTTAAGCAAATTGAACAGACCAGAACCGCCACGGCTTTCCCCTTAAGGATAAGCTATGCCATTTGGGGATAATTTGTACAGAGAGGGTCCGGATATGGACCCCCTCTTGACTCTCCCCCAAATAAAAATGCTGGAGTTACGCCCCTGCCAAAAATAAATATGTTGCCTTGTAATTTGAAATTTCACTACCTTGACATCAGTGATACAGACGTCGTGGTCGCTTATTATTCAAACAGCTTAAAATGCAAGTCGTACGCTTGCATTTTGGGGATGTTACCCTTTTCCCGAAAATCAGGAAAAAATTTTCAGGCTCCTAGCTTTTGATGTAACATTAAACTTTATGAATTTTATATATTTCGAATCAGCAAAAAATCAAATTCTTATCATATATCAACTTTTATAAAAAAAAAATCTTTTTTACAATTCTAGTTGCTATTCGCCCAAATTTCTCCTTACTTACAAGCCGCTACCACAACTGTGTGTTGAGATTGTAATGGTAACTTTAATAATTGCAAAATTTCTTTGTCAGTGGCTTGAAATGGGAGGTTAGTAGAAGGCTATCTTATACTCCCACGAGAACCACGGGGTTTATGGTTTTTGTCAGTGAGAATGGAAAAACAGTATTTTTCTCACTTTGATGGAGAATGATTGCATAATCAATCAATCTTGACATCACCTGTCAGACTTTTTTCCGGGGAAGTTAATTAAGGTCTGACAGATGACGTCAAGTTAATTAATATCTATGGAGTTCGACCAGCAGAATTGTTACCGGGGCAAAGTTTAGATCCCATGTGACAGATGATGTCATGGTTGATTGATTTGACACGAAAGGGGAATTAATTTGTTGTTTCTAAGGAGAATTATTGATTCACGAAAGGGGAATTAATTTGTTGTTTCCAAAGAGAATTGTTTCCGAGTGAATGTCTATTAATGTCTTTGGAGTTCTACCAAGAGAATTGTTTCCGGGTGAATGTTTTGATCTTAGCGATGAAGTGATTAGCGCGCGAACCGTTTTAGACATTTTAGGGAATTATTTTGGCGAAACAGTTAGAGACATTTTAAAAGATGATTTTAGAAGAGAATTCGAGGGTGAAACTCTGTGGTCGTTATAATACACAAGTTCCATTTGAACAGTGTCGTGAGGTCCCTACCCCAACCCCAAACGGCACCCATACCCCTATCCCAAACCCCAAGGACTGCGATCCCCAGACCCCAACCCCAAAGAGCCCCGATTCCCATACCCCAACCCCAAAGGAAGCCACCGGTCCCCAAATGTCCCCCGGGCTCCCCAAGGGTCCCAAGAGCCCCTCGCTCCCCTAATGCCTCCCCCCCCGGGCCCCCAAAGAGTCCCCTCCCCATTTTTAATACTTTTTTTAGGCGTTATTATAACTTTTCAGAACAAGTTATTTTCTTAATGTCCATCCTAAACCCATTTTACAAGTTGAAATGGGCGAAAGCGTTTTAGACATTTTAGGAAATTATTTCGGCGAAACAGTTAGAGACATTTTAAAAGATGATTTTAGAAGATGTTTTAGAAAAGGATTTGAGGGTGAAACTCTGTGGTCGTTATAATACACAAGTTCCATTTGAACAGTGTCTTGAGGTCCCCTACCCCAATCCCAAAGGCCCCCGGTCCCCCTAATGCCCCTTGAGCCCCCAAAGACCACCGGAACCCCATCCCCCCATTTTTAAAAATAATTTTTGAATTTTTTTAACATGGTATTTTTTAACTTTTTTACGTATCTTAAAATGACATGAAATATGCTTAAGGCTCTACCAACCGTACTCTGTGCTTGTTCATAGACACGACGCGGCTTTCCCACTGGTACTCTATGGCAGGTTATCGACACTAGCTAGTTTATTGCATGCATTAAATCAGTATTTTTTACGCAGTGGAAGGATAAACACACAATTTATATCTGTAAAAAAGTGAAGATGAATTATTCGACGAAAGTATGTGCACATGATAAAATCATCGTCGTGTTGAATGCTGACAAGGAGAAATACCTGAACTATGAAACGAGTGCAAGTGGTAACACTATTGGAAATGTATGCATGCGTTGTCATGACAGCAACAAGTTAGATTTCTTTGGACTATCGAAATCATTCAACATTGCTCAAGGTGGATATGCGAGAGTGAGAGCACCGGAGATGATAGTGCTAAAGGAGAATGCCAACTTAAAAATAATTGTCGATGATCGGGGGCAACTCCTTGCTAATACTTCTGGTAGCACTATACCTATTGATAGATCCTATTCACATCGTTCTGGTATTAGCATTCAAATGAAAGCAAAGAGGAAAAGAAAGGCCTACTGCTGCACTAGTGTAATAAATCATATCATGTCTACTTGCCCGAACTGTTACCTGTGTAAAAATAATGTGACAATAGACAGTGAAATCGCAGGCAGAATAAAAAGGACATTAGCAGACAATATCATCAATAAATATAAAGATGAATTGACGGAAGTGAAGCGCAAGTGTACTAATAATGTATAATAATGTATTTAACATATTTTTATATTAATATTCTACATGTCGTTATTTCATTAAAAATATCTTATGCATTATTTTGTTAAGTATTCATTATTTTTAGGGTATGCTAGAACGTCAAACGTTCAGAATATCTATTAAAATGGTCAGAGATGTAAGAAAAAAGAATTTTAGAGATAATGATACTACTAGCAGGCTCAATTTTTCATAGAAGATAGAAAAGTTCAAGTTCTCTTCTGAATTTTACCAAAGTACACAATTCAATTCTAATTTCACCAGAGAAAATAAAAAGCTTCCACTTCAGCTTTAAGTTCACCAAGACATAAAAAATTTAAAGTTCACTTCTAAATTTTTCCCTAAAAGATAGGAAAAGTTATACCATGATTGTGATTATTTTCTATGAAGATAAAAAGTTTCACTTTAATTCTAAATTTTCTTAAATTCAATTCCGACCTTTCTTAAAGAGTCAAATTTAAAGTTCTGTTCCAAATATTTTCCCGGAAGAAAAAAAGGCTCAAGACATAAAAAATTTAAAGTTCACTTCTAAATTTTTCGTAGAAGATAGAAAAAGTAATACTATGATTGTGATTATTCTCCATGAAGATCAAAAGTTTCACTTTATTTATAATTTTTCTTAAATCTAGTTCTGATTTTTCTCAAAGAGATGAACAAATTTAAAGTTCTGTTCCAAATTTTTCATAGAAGATAGCAAAGTTCAAGTTCTCTTCTGAATTTTACCAAAGAACACATTTCAATTCTAATTTCTCCAGAGAAAATAAAAATCTTCCACTTCAGTTCTCTATTTCAAAAAGACATAAAAAATTTAAAGTTCAATTCTAAATTTTTCGGTGGAAGATAGAAAAAGTAATACCATGATTGTGAATATTTTCTATGAAGATAAAAAGTTTCACTTTAATTCTAAATTTTCTTAAATTCAGTTCCGACTTTTCACATAGAGATGAAAGAATTTAAAGTTCTGTTCCAAATTTTTCTTACAAGATAGAAAAGTTCAAGTTCTCTTCTGAATTTTACCAAAGAACACAATTCAATTCTAATTTCACCAGAGAAAATAAAAAGCTTCCACTTCAGCTTTAAGTTCACTAAGACATAAAAAATTTAAAGCTCAGTTCTAAATTTTTCCGTAGAAGATAGGAAAAGTTATACCATGATTGTGATTATTTTCTATGAAGATAAAAAGTTTCACTTTAATTCTAAATTTTGTTAAATTCAATTCCGGCCTTTCTCAAAGAGATGAAAAAATTTAAAGTTCTGTTCCAAATATTTTCCCGACAGAAGAAAAGTTCAACTTCGATTCTGAATTTTCTTAATGAAAATGAAATAAGTTATTGATCATTTCTATTTTTCCAAATAATATAAAAAGTTTCCACTTTAGTTCAGATTTTTCTCAAACAGATGAAAAAATTTAAAATACTGTTCCAAATTTTTCATAGAAGATAGAAAAGTTCAAGTTCTCTTCTAAATTTTACCAAAGAACACAATTCAATTCTAATTTCACTAGAGAAAATAAAAGCTTCCACTTCACCTTTAAGTTCACCAAGACATAAAAAATTTAAAGTTCCGTTCTAAATTTTGCCGTAGAAGATAGTAAAAGTTATACCATGATTATTATTATTTTCGATGAAGATAAAAAGTTTCACTTTAATTCTAAATTTTATTAAATTCACTTCCAATCTTTCTCAAAGAGATGAAAAAACTTAAAGTTCTGTTCTAAATATTGTCCCGGAAGAAGAAAACTTCAATTTCGATTCTGAATTTTCTTAATGAAAATGAAATAAGTTATTGATCAATTCTATTTTCCCAAAATAATATACAAATTTTCCACTTCAGTTCAGATTTTTCTCAAAGAGATGAAAAATTTAAAATACTTCCAAATTTTTCATAGAAGATAGAAAAGTTCAAGTTCTCTTCTGAATTTTACCAACGAACACAATTCAATTCTAATTTCTCCAGAGAAAATAAAAAGCTTCCACTTCAGTTTTAAGTTCACCAAGACATAAAAAATTTAAAGTTCTGTTCTAAATTTTTCCGTAGAAGATAGAAAAAGTTATACTATGATTGTGATTATTTTCCATGAAGATAAAAAATTTCAATTTAATTCTAAATTTTCTTAAATTCAGTTCCGACTTTTCACATAGAGATGAAAAAAATTTAAAGTTCTGTTCCAAATTTTTCATAGAAGATTTGAAAAGTTATAATTTGATCTTGAATATTCAAGTTCTCTTCTGAATTATACCAAAGAACACAATTCAATTCTAATTTCTCCAGAGAAAATAAAAAGCTTCCACTTCAGTTTTAAGTTCACCAAGACATAAAAAATTTAAAGTTCAGTTCTAAATTTTTACATAGAAGATAGGAAAAGTTATACTATGATTGTGATTATTTCCTATGAAGATTAAAAGTTTCACTTCAATTTTAAATTTTTCTCAAAGAAGTGAAGAAAAGTTCAACTTCGATTCTGAATTTTCTCAATGAAAATTAAATAAGTTATTGATCATTTCTTTTTTCCCAAAATAATATAAAAATTTTCCACTTCAGTTCAGATTTTTCTCAAACAGATGAAAAAATTTAAAATACTATTCCAAATTTTCCATAGAAGGAAGAAAAGTTCAAGTTCTCTTCTGAATTTTACCAAAGAACATAATTCAATTCTAATTTCTCCAGAGAAAATAAAAAGCTTCCACATCAGTTTTAAGTTCACCAAGACATAAAAAATTTAAAGTTCAGTTCTAAATTTTTCCATAGAAGATAGGAAAAGTTATACTATGATTGTGATTATTTTTCATGAAGATAAAAAGTTTCACTTTAATTCTAAATTTTCTTAAATTCAATTCCGACCTTTCTCAAAGAGATGAAAAAATTTAAAGTTCTGTTCCAAATATTTTTCAGGAAGAAGAAAAGTTCAAGTTCGATTCTGAATTTTCTTAATGAAAATGAAATAAGTTATTGATCATTTCTATTTTTCCAAATAATATAAAAAGTTTCCACTTCAGTTCAGATTTTTCTCAAAGAGATGAAAAAATTTAAAATACTGTTCCAAATTTTTTATAGAAGATAGAAAAGTTCAAGTTCTCTTCTGAATTTTACCAAAGAACACAATTCAATTCTAATTTCACCAGAGAAAATAAAAAGCTTCCACTTCAGCTTTAAGTTCACCAAGACATAAAAAATTTAAAGTTCAGTTCTAAATTTTTCCGTAGAAGATAGGAAAAGCTATACCATGATTGTGATTATTTTCTATGAAGATAAAAAGTTTCACTTTAATTCTAAATTTTATTAAATTCAGTTCCGACCTTTCTCAAAGAGATGAAAAATTTAAAGTTCTATTCCAAATATTTTACCGGAAGAAGAAAAGTTCAACTTCGATTCTGAATTTTCTTAATGAAAATGAAATAAGTTATTGATCAATTCTATTTTCCCAAAATAATATAAAAATTTTCCGCTTCAGTTCAGATTTTTCTCAAAGAGATGAAAAATTTAATATACTTCCAAATTTTTCATAGAAGATTGGAAAATTTATACTTTGATCGTGAATATTCAAGTTCTCTTCTGAGTTTTACCAAAGAACACAATTCAATTCTAATTTCTCCAAAGAAAATAAAAAGCTTCCACTTCAGTTTTAAGTTCACCATGACATAAAAAATTTAAAGTTCAGTTCTAAATTTTTACATAGAAGATAGGAAAAGTTATACTATGATTGTGATTATTTCCTATGAAGATTAAAAGTTTCACTTCAATTTTAAATTTTTCTCAAAGAAGTAAAGAAAAGTTCAACTTTGATTCTGAATTTTCTCAATGAAAATGAAATAAGTTATTGGTCATTTCTTTTTCCCCAAAATAATATAAAATTTTCCACTTCAGTTCAGATTTTTCTCAAACAGATGAAAAAATTTAAAGTTTAGTTCTAAATTTTTCCATAGAAGATAGGAAAAGTTATACTATGATTGTGATTGTTTTCCATGAAGATAAAAAGTTTCGTTTTAATTCTAAATTTTCTTAAATTCAATTCCGACCTTTCTCAAAGAGATGAAAAAATTTAAAGTTCTGTTCCAAATATTTTCCCGGAAAAGAGAAGTTCAACTTCGATTCTGAATTTTCTCAATGAAAATGAAATAAGTTATTGATCAATTCTATTTTCCTAAAACAATATAAAATTTTCCACTTCAATTCAGATTTTTCTCAAAGAGATGACAAAATTTAAAATATTGTTCAAAATTTTTCATAGAAGATAGAAAAAGTTATACATTGATTGTGAATATTCGACATGAAGATAAGGAGCACCACTAATTCTGATTTTTCTCGAAGAAGTGCAAAATGTTCAAGTTCTCTTCCGAATTTTCTTAAAGAAGAGAAAAAAGTTAGCTCAATTCTGAATTTTACCAATGAAAATGAAAAAAGCTTCCACTTCAGTTCTTAATTTCTCAAAGACATAAAAAATTTCAAGTTCAGTTTTAAATTTTTCCGTAGAAGATAGGAAAAGTTATACTATGATTGTGATTATTTTCCAGTGAAGATAAAAAGTTACTTTAATTCTAAATTTTCTTAAATACAGTTCCAATTTTTCTCAAAGAGATGAAAAAATTTAAAGTTCTGTTCCAAGTTTTTCATAGAAGATAGAAGAATTTATACATTGATCGTGAATATTCACCATGAAGATAAAAATTTCCACTTTAATTCCAAATTTTCTCAATGAAGTGCAAAATGGTCAAGTTCTCTTCTAATTTTTCCAAGAAAATAAAAAGGTTCCACTTCAGTTCTGGTTTTTCTCAAAGAGATGAAAAATTTAAAGTTCTATTCTAATTTTAAATTAAATTTTAGCTCCTTTGTCTTATGGACTTACCCCTCAAATTTTTAAATTAGAAAATGAGTGACTTGTTCTCTTATTAAGAACAATCGTTCAAACTCGTTCATCTAACCTCCAAAACAATAGGTTAGGTTAGGTATAAATAAATATTAATAAATAAATAGAAACATTTCTACATGTTTAAGTTAGGTTAGGTTATGTTAAATTATCATGAGCGCTCATGATGAGTTAACCTAACCTTTTCTGGCGAGTATGGTTAGGTTAGGTTAAGTTAGGTTAGATTAGGTTAGGTTAAGTTAGGTTAGGCTAGCCTACGTACGCTTCACTTAGGTTAGGTTAGGTGAGAGACAGGCAAAAAGTTAGGTTAGATTAAGTTAGGTTAGGTTAAGTTAGGTTAGGCTAGGTTAGCCTACGTACGCGCGCGTACGTAGGCTTACCTAGCCGAACCTATCTTACCTAACCTAACTTAATCTAACCTAACTTTTTGTCATCTCTTTGAGAAAGGTCGGAACTGAATTTAAGAAAATTTAGAATTAAAGTGAAACTTTTTATCTTCATAGAAAATAATCACAATCATGGTATAACTTTTCCTATCTTCTACGGAAAAATTTAGAACGGAACTTTAAATTTTTTTAGTCTTGGTGAACTTAAAGCTGAAGTGGAAGATTTTTATTTTCTCTGGTGAAATTAGAATTGAACTTTGTTCTTTGGTAAAATTCAGAATAGAGCTTGAACTTTTCTATCTTCTATGAAAAATTTGGAACAATATTTTAAATTTTTTCATCTCTTTGAGAAAAATCTGAACTGAAGTGGAAACTTTTTAAATTATTTGGAAAAATAGAAATGATCAATAATTTATTTCATTTTCATTGAGAAAAATTCAGAATCGAAGTTAAAATTTTCTTCTTCCAGGAAAATATTTGGAACAGAACTTTAAATTTTTTCATCTCTTTGAGAAAGGTCGGAATTGAATTTAAGAAAATTTAGAATTAAAGTGAAACTTTTTATCTTCATGGAACATAATCACAATCATAATATAGCTTGTCCTGTCTTATAATAAAAAATTTAGAGCTAAACTTTAAATTTTTTGTGTCATGGAGAACTTAAAACTGATGTGGGAGGTTTTTATTTTCTCTGGAGAAATTATAATTGAATTGTTTTATTTGATAAAATTCTGAATAGAACTTGAACTTTTCTATGTTCTATGGAAAATTTGGAATAGTATTTTAAATTTTTTCATCTGTTTGAGAAAAATCTTAACAGAAGTGGAAAATTTTTATATTATTTTGGGAAAAAAGAAAAGATGAATAACTTATTTCATTTTCATTGAGAAAATTCAGAATTGAAGTTGAACTTTTCTTCACTTCTTTGAGAAAAATTTAAAATTGAAGTGAAACTTTTAATCTTCATAGGAAATAATCACAATCATAGTATAACTTTTCCTATCTTCTATGTAAAAATTTAGAACTGAACTTTAAATTTTTTATGTCATGGTGAACTTAAAACTGAAGTGGAAGCTTTTTATTTTCTATGGAGAAATTAGAATTGAATTGTGTTCTTTGGTCAAATTCAGAAGAAAACTTGAATATTCACGATCAAAGTATAACTTTTCCAATCTTCTATGAAAAATTTGGAACAGAACTTTTAATTTTTTTCATCTCTATGTGAAAAGTCGGAACTGAATTTAAGAAAATTTAGAATTAAAGTGAAACTTTTTATCTTCATGGAAAATAATCACAATCATAGTATAACTTTTTCTATCTTCTACGGAAAAATTTAGAACAGAACTTTAAATTTCTTATGTCTTGGTGAACTTAAAACTGAAGTGGAAGCTTTTATATTTTCTCTGAAGAAATTAGAATTGAATTGTGTTCGTTGGTAAAATTCAGAAGAGAACTTGAACTTTTCTATCTTCTATGAAAAATTTGGAAGTATTTTAAATTTTTCATCTCTTTGAGAAAAATCTGAACTGAAGTGGAAATTTTTTATATTATTTGGAAAAATAGAATTGATCAATAACTTATTTCATTTTTAATTAAGAAAAGTCAGAATCGAAGTTGAACTTTTCTTCTTCCGGGAAAATATTTGGAACAGAACTTTAAATTTTTTCATCTCTTTGAGAAAGGCCGGAATCGAATTTAAGAAAATTTTGAATTAAAGTGAAACTTTTTATCTTCATAGAAAATAATCACAATCAAGGTATAGCTTTTCCTATCTTCTACGGAAAAATTTAGAACTGAGCTTTAAATTTTTTATGTCTTGGTGAACTTAAAGCTGAAGTGGAAGCTTTTATTTTCTCTGGTGAAATTAGAATTGAATTGTGTTCTTTGGTAAAATTCAGAAGAGAACTTGAACTTTTCTATCTTGTAAGAAAAATTTGGAACAGAACTTTAAATTTTTTCTTCTCGATGTGAAAAGTCGGAACTGAATTTAAGAAAATTTAGAATTAAAGTGAAACTTTTTATCTTCATAGAAAATATTCACAATCATGGTATTACTTTTTCTATCTTCCACCGAAAAATTTAGAATTGAACTTTAAATTTTTTATGTCTTTGTGAAATAGAGAACTGAAGTGGAAGATTTTTATTTTCTCTGGAGAAATTAGAATTGAAATGCGTTCTTTGGTAAAATTCAGAAGAGAACTTGAACTTTTCTATCTTCTATGAAAAATTTGGAACAGAACTTTAAATTTGTTCATCTCTTTGAGAAAAATCAGAACTGAATTTAAGAAAAATTATAAATAAAGTGAAACTTTTGATCTTCATGGAAAATAATCACAATCATAGTATTACTTTTTCTATCTTCTACGGAAAAATTTTGAAGTGAACTTTAAATTTTTTATGTCTTGAGCCTTTTTTTCTTCCGGGAAAATATTTGGAACAGAACTTTAAATTTGACTCTTTAAGAAAGGTCGGAATTGAATTTAAGAAAATTTAGAATTAAAGTGAAACTTTTTATCTTCATAGAAAATAATCACAATCATGGTATAACTTTTCCTATCTTTTAGGGAAAAATTTAGAAGTGAACTTTAAATTTTTTATGTCTTGGTGAACTTAAAGCTGAAGTGGAAGCTTTTTATTTTCTCTGGTGAAATTAGAATTGAATCGTGTTCTTTGGTAAAATTCAGAAGAGAACTTGAACTTTTCTATCTTCTATGAAAAATTGAGCCTGCTAGTAGTATCATTATCTCTAAAATTCTTTTTCTTACATCTCTGACCTTTTTAATAGATATTCTGAACGTTTGACGTTCTAGCATACCCTAAAAATAATGAAAACTTAACAAAATAATGCATAAGATACTTTTAAGGAAATAACGACATATAGAATATAAGTATAAAAACATGTTAAATACATTATTATACATTATTAGTACACTTGCGCTTCACTTCCGTCAATTCATCTTTATATTCATTGATGATATTGTCTGCTAATGTCCTTTTTATTCTGCCTGCAATGTCACTGTCTATTGTCACATTATTTTTACACAGGTAACAGTTCTGGCAAGTAGACATGATATGATTTATTACACTAGTGCAGCAGTAGGCCTTTCTTTTCCTCTTTGCTTTCATTTGAATGCTAATACAAGAACGATGTGAATAGGATCTATCAATAGGTATAGTGCTACCAGAAGTATTAGCAAGGAGTTGCCCCCGATCATCGACAATTATTTTTAAGTTGGCATTCTCCTTTAGCACTATCATCTCTGGTGCTCTAACTCTCGCATATCCACCTTGAGCAATGTTGAATGATTTCAATAGTCCAAAGAATTCTAACTTGTCGCTGTCATGACAACGCACGCATACATTTCAAATAGTGTTACCACTTGCACTCGTTTCATAGTTCAGGTATTTCTCCTTGTTAGCATTCAAGACGACGATGATTTTATCATGTGCACATACTTTCGTCGAATAATTCATCTTCACTTTTTTTACAGATATAAATTGTGTGTTTATCCTTCCACTTCGTAAAAAATACTGATTTAATGCATGCAATAAACTAGCTAGTGTCGATAACCTGCCATAGAGTACCAGTGGGAAAGCCGCGTCGTGTCTATGAACAAGCACAGAGTACGATTGGTAGAGCCGTAAGCATATTTCATGTCATTTTAAGATACGTAAAAAAGTTAAAAAATACCATGTTAAACAAATTCAAAAATTATTTTTAAAAAATGGGGGGGGATGGGGTTCCGGTGGTCTTTGGGGGCTCGAGGGGCATTAGAGGGACCGGGGGCCTTTGGGATTGGGGTAGGGGACCTCACGACACTGTTCAAATGGAACTTGTGTATTATAACGACCACAGAGTTTCACCCTTAAATACTCTTCTAAAACATCTTCTAAAATCATCTTTTAAAATGTCTCTAACTGTTTCGCCAAAATAATTCCCTAAAATGCCTAAAACGGTTTCGCCCATTTCAACTTGTAAAATGGGTTTAGGATGGACATTAAGAAAATAACTTGTTCTGAAAAGTTATAATAAAGCCTTAAAAAAGTATTAAAAAATGGGGAGGGGACTCTTTGGGGGCCCGGGGGGGCATTAGGGGGTCCGGGGGCTCTTGGGACCCTTTGGGAGCCCGGGGGACCTTTGGGGACGGGTGGCTTCCTTCGGGGTGGGGGTATGGTAATCGGGGCCCTTTGGGGTTGGGGTATGGTGATCGGAGCCCTTTGGGGTTGGGGTTGGGGGATCGGTGCCCTTTGGGGTTGGGGTAGGGACCTCACGACACTGTTCAAATGGAACTTGTGTATTATAACGACCACAGAGTTTCACCCTCAAATTCTCTTCTAAAATCATCTTTTAAAATGTCTCTAACTGTTTCGCCAAAATAATTCCCTAAAATGTCTAAAACGGTTCGCGCGCTAATCACTTCATCACTAAGATCAAAACATTCGCCCTGAAACAATTCTCTTGGTAGAACTCCAAAGACATTAATAGACATTCACTCGGAAACAATTCTCTTTGGAAACAACAAATTAATTCCCCTTTCGTGAATCAATAATTTTCCTTAGAAACAACAAAATAATTCCCCTTTCTTGTCAAATCAATCAACCATGACATCATCTGTCACGTGTGATCTAAACCTTGCCCCGGAAACAATTCTACTGGTCGAACTCCATAGATATTAATTAACTTGACGTCATCTGGCAGACATTAATTAACTTCCCCGGAAACAATTCTGACAGGTGATGTCAAGATTGATTGATTATGCAATCATTCTCCATCAAAGTGAGAAAAATACTGTTTTTCCATTCTCAGTGAGAAAACCATAAACCACGTGGTTCTCGTGGGAGTATAAGATAGCCTTCTACTGAGGTTATGTTTCTCCCTAAATTTTTAAAATACTATTTTGGTGGAGGGGAAGGATGGTTCCATTGAAAAACGTCTTTTTTTGGTACTTTAATAAAAAAAACGGAAAATAATGTAAAATTTGCCCCTTGTAGATTTTGATAGATACAATTTTCCCTCTTCTTAAGATTTCATTAATCTACACAACTTTTCTTCACATACCTTGTTCGCAAGGTCTTTTACTAGCTTGGATCTCTGGAACTCTTCAATGAAGAACAGAGCCATTTTGTTTTGCGATGCTGCTAGACTCACCTCGAGGTAGGTCTGACATGTCTTTTACAACCTTCCAGCAACTATAGTTTCTTTCAACAATTTCTTCTTTGAGGAGTTTAATTTTAGCATAAACATTTTACAAAACAAGCTAATTAGAACAAATATAATCCCCATAGGGTAATTGTATAGTGTTACCTATGGGTTCGTTTTTAATATGAGTCTTGACTTCTGTTAATTTAATTTCTGTTTATTTATTTTTTTGCGAAATGTTTGAATTTATAGTTCAAGTTTTATTGAAAGGTAATAAGTAATTGAAAATCACTTGCAATTACCATACGGCAATTACATAGGGTAAGTTCTGGTTTTGGTTTCAACGCCTTTCTCTGCTTTGACAAAAAAGGGGACTAAATGGCATGACTCAAAAGAATCTTCCAAGATTTTGCGCTTACTACTTAGCCAATCACAATAATTTCATTTTTATATATAGTTTCCTTCAATCTGTGAGTTTTTTTTTTTTTTTTTTTTTTTTTTTTTTTTTGCCGGTCGGTCAAATTTAAAACCTCCGCTACCTGAATAAGTTTCTGCATGCTTAAGAGCATTTTTAAGCAGCAGGTCACTGTTATATCCAAAACGAAATTTGTTCTCACCTTTTTCAAAAACGGGTTAGAAAATGAATAAAGATACTTTCAATAGATTTGATTTGCTAATCATATTTGCAGAATCATATTTAATTCGTGTGAGGCTAGGATAGCCAGCCCAAAATGCAACTTACTATGATTTTGGTGCCTAAATCTTAAAGACTGACTAACATCATTTTATATAATATATCCAATCGGTTAGGGTATTAAGCTTTTATTCCTTTATGAATAGCTTTTATGGCTATTCATAATATGAAATGAAATGTTATGAAATAAATGATATGAAATAATATGAATATGAAATGCCTTTATGAATAGTACCCGAAACTCTAAAAAGCTCAAGTCTCAACACATTATACATACCGTATTCAACAAAGACATGAATGGAACAACCCTCCCTTCTTCCAAACAAAAAAAAATTAGTAAGGCCTACTACTGAAATAAAAAAGGCCTACTCTCAAATAAAATAGGTATTTTCAGAATCCAGGAAAACGCATGCCCATTTAACACCTCTGACGAAGAAAGTTTGAAATTACAGAAGGTACCATTGATGCCTTAACAAACAGTTCGTGATACCTGTAAGTAACTGTAAGTAACTGTAAGAACTATAAGTAAGGAGCTGCACAGGCAAATCGTAACCTAAATTTTAAATATGGAACTTCGATAACATTTTATCAAACAGTTCGTGGTAACGAACTGTAAAGTAAGGAGCGGCCCGGCTCAATGGTAACAGATACTCTAGAAAACGGGTTTTTGATACCAATAGATACATCAAAAGAATCAAATTTCAATGCTGAATTCAAATATATAACTTTCATCAAGTTTAGTAATACCCATCAAAAGTTACGTGCCTGAGAAAATTTAGCTTATTTTCAAAAAAAGGGGGAAAGACCCCCTAAAATCTATAGAACCTTAATGAAATTTAAACTATCAGATTAAGCGTATTAGGAAGCCCTGCAGTGCAGGTTTCAAGAACCCATCTGCCAAACTGTCTAATTTTAAATTTTTTGCCAGGAGAAAAAATACGGATGCGTTTTTATTTGTTTTTTGTTTGTTTTTTTTTCCAGGAGTGATCGTATGGACTCAGTGGTCCTAGAATATCGCGAGTGGGCTCATTTGAACGGATATTGAAAGTTTTAGTACCATTTTTAAGTGACTAAAAAATTTGAGGGCAACTAGGCCCCCTCCCATGCTTATTTTTTTACCAAAGTCACCCGATCAAAATTTTGAGATAGCCATTTTGTTCAGCATGGTCGAAAATATGATAAATATTTCTTTTAGGATGACTTAATCCCCCGAAGTCCCCAGGAGGAGGGCTAAAAGTTATGAACTTTACCCAATGTTAACATATAGTATTGGTAATTCGGAAATATACAGAAGTTTTCAGGAGTTTTTTTTTCTGTTAGTGGGAGGGAAGGGTGGGTCGGGGGTTATGTTGGAGGAACTGTTCATGAAGGAAGTTTTAATGGGGGAAGGGACATTGCCATGAAGGGGGCGCCGGACTTGCCAGCATTATTTTTTGGTTATTGGGAAGTATACAGACATTTTAAGAAAGGATTTTTTTTCTGGAGGGGGGGGGGCTAGAGGAGGGGGTTACTCTGGAGAATCTTTCCGTGGAGGATGTTTCTCTGGGGTAAGGGACATTTCTATGAAGGGGGCGTCGGATTTCCAAGCATTATTTAAAAAACGATCAGAAACTAAATTAAAAAAAACAAGTTTTTTCAACTGAAAGTAAGAAGTAACATTAGAACTTAAAACGAACAAAAATTATAACGTATGTGAGGGGGTTCTCCCCCAAGTCAATACCTCGCTCTTTGCGCTACAGTTTTCTTTAGTGCTTTCAAAAGAGCTATCTATTCTAATTAAACGGCCTTTGTGATTCAGGGTTTTGTGAATCAATTTTTTTTTTAACTTTTAACGTAAAGAGCGTGGTATTGACTAAGGGGAGAACCCCCTCATATACGTAATAAAAAAACAATGAAAAAACAAACGATACGGCTCAATAGTAATCGAAACTTTTAAAAACGGAATTTTGATGTCAATAAATGTATCAAAAGAATGTGTTGATAATGCTGATTCTAAATATATAAATTTTATTAAGTTTAGTATTACTCATCAAAGGCTACGAGCCTGAGAAAATTTACCCGTTTTTTTAAAGAGGGGGAAACATCCCCTACAAGTGAAAGAATTTTAATGAAAATCACACCGTCACATTCAGCGTATCAGGAAACCCTTTTACATAGGTTTCAAGCTCATATCTGGAAAAATCTGCAACTTTGTATTTTTTGCCAGAAGAAAAATATACGAATATAGAAGTTAGTTACGTAAGTTAATTTGTAAAGACATCCATTTAGCAAAAGAAAAGTAAAATTTTTAATGCAAATTTTGTTTAATTATTCAATGACGGTTAGCCAAAATAAAAGCTGCATTAACTAAAAAACGATCAGAAATTAAATTAAAAAAAACAAGTTTTTTAAACTGAAAGTAAGTAGCGACATTAAAACTTAAAACGAACAGAAATTATTCCGTATATGAAAGGGGCTGTTCCTCCTCAACGCCTCGCTCTTTACGCTAAAGTTTGACTCTGTCTCACAACTTTATTTTTTAAAACAATAAAAAACTTTAGCGTAAAGAGCGAGGCGTTGAGGAGGGAACAGCCCCTTTCGTATACGGAATAATTTCTGTTCGTTTTAAGTTTTAATGTCGCTACTTACTTTCAGTTTAAAAAACTTGTTTTTTTTAATTTAATACATGAAAAGAATCGACTTTTCGTGCTGGTTCAAAATAAAAAAATAGATAAGTTAAATGTTGCCCATCAAAAGTTAGGAGATTGAGAATTTTGTTTGATTTTTAAAATAGGTAACATCCCCATTTGATTCAAAACACATGAAACCCTACTGTAGCGGTTTCAAGCTCTGATCGATAAAAACGTGGGATTATATATTCTTTTTTTTTTTCAGATGAAAGATCGCGGATGCTTGTTTATTTGTTATTTTTGGTTATTTTTCAGTGGGGAGCTTATCTAACTGATGGTTCTAGAAGATCTGTAGATGCTTACTTGAACAAAAAATAAAAGTTATAGTGCTCTTTTTAAGTGACCAAAATGTGCCATGAGAAAATTGTGTTTTCTGCCATTTTGTAGCACCAACCTACGATTTTGCCCCGAAAAGGGCCAAGTTGCTATCGATCAAATATTTTGAGGAATCCAATCGATTAAACAGTATCAAAAAGTATATATTGAGTTTCCCATTTGCACAGGAAGTGATGCTGCATGGTGGGGCTTTAGTTCCTGAAAATTCGGGTAGTCTATACAAGATAAAAGATTAATGTGGAAATGTGTCTACATGCATGATTTTGACTAAGTTAATTCACTTCATTTTTCACGAAATATTGTTTAGTGATATGTAAATGCACAGTAAAAATTATTAAGGAGAGGTGGTGGGACACTGTACATGCAGAGGGCGAGAGGATGCCTAAGAAAGACTATTTCAATGCCCAAATTGTCCATCTTTCCTTGACCCTTCAGATAAATATAGGAATGGGTGTGGGGATTGCAATGAAACTTTCATCTGCTTCATTCAGACTAAGCCTGAATACCCTACACTGCAGGGTAGTAACTCCCTTCTCATTGCATGAAAATTTTTCTCTTATTTATTTTATAGCCTTGTTGACCAAACTGATTTGTTTCACATTTCATATAATTATATACACGGAGGGTTGTAGGCATATTAGCTATTATGAAGAAGCGGTGATGGGTCATTTTATAGACAGGGGGTGGGGTAGCGGCTTTAAAGAGTTCATTTTAATAGCCTAAGTTTAATAGCCTTCATAAAAGTAGAATGAGTCTTGGAAAGGGGAGGACGAAAATTTATGTTTAATCCCTCTGGATTATCGGGAATATTTATGGTCTTAGTCTTTATTGTAGCATAAAATATGTCATTCACATGTTGACCAATACAAAGTTGAAGAATTCGAGGCGGGCCTCATAAGCTTCGCTAGAAAAGCTATTTGGGGAGGGGGGTCGTAAGTGTTATCAGGAATTCCGTTTTCAGCTATTCTACCAATGTTTCAATGTATTTAAACATGCGTGTATTGTATATTTAAGTATCAGATAGCCCTATGGTAGAGGCTGCGATGGCCTCAGCTGCGTTGAAGATCAAAAGTCAGGCAGAATTTCCATCTAATTTAACCATAATGCCCTTTTCCTTCCACCCAAAATTCTGTAGTAAACACATTATTAAGGAATTATTTAAAACAACTACTGTTCATCGAAAACTTAAATATTTAAAATTATCCAAAATTTTGAATTTCAAAACAACATTTTAAATCATAAGCAGAAAAACTGAAAAAGGGAGACCCTACCAATGAATTTACACTTATTGATACATACAGTTTAACAGGAAGAAATTGGTGTTCTCTGGGTCTTTTTTGGTTAGACCTGGGCATGATTTGGTAAACGATCAGGAATTCTATATATAACAAGTTTTTCCAACTGAAAGTAAGGATCTACATTAAAACTTAAAACAGACATAGATTATTCTGTAAATGAAGGGGGATACCCTCTCCTCAACTCCTTGTTCTTTACGCTTAAGTTTAATATTTAGTCAAAATCTTTTAAAAACTGCTTTAAAAACAAAATTCTTTAAAATTCAGCCATAATTTATAAACGACCTGGATCTTTTATTTCTTTATTTTAACGTCACAATTTTGTTAAAGAAGCAAAAAATAAAAGTTTTAAATAATTATTTTTAAGAAACGAGAAGTTTGTGTCGATACTATGCTGTTCCCAACTATTCTCTACTTTGGAACCATGTCTTAGAATTTTTGCCTAGTTTTTTATTACAGTTAGAAAAATAAACTGCGTATGCAAGCTTCCATATTTTCTATTTTCAAAAAATTATGACTTAAACTTTGGCTCCGATTGGTCAATAATAAAGTTTATGCTTGAACGCTGAACAATGTTCAACCCATTAATGTAAAAGTTGTATGTACAGTTGGAACTGTAGTTGATAAAAAATAAGCTGCGAATGCAAGTTTCCATATTTTCTATTTTCAAAAAATTATGACTTAAACCTTCGCTCCGATTAGTCAATAGTAAAGCTTGTGCTTGAAGGCTGAACAATGTTCAACCCGTTAATGCAAAAGTTGTATGTACAGTTGGCTCTGTAGTTATTTATATTTTGATTTTAACCAAAAGTGCGACTATAATGAGGGCCGGGCACATATAATATTGATCGGCAGCAGCCAAAACCAGCTGTGTCGACTATAGTTGTCAAGAATACAAACATTTCCTAACAAGGAGTTAGAAAATTTATTTGGCACCAAGCGTTAGAATTGGCATAATTTTGTTTAGAATTTTGAGAATATCAAAAGACCTAAATTATTTATTTATTATTTTTCAAATAATAATAAAAAGCGATGAGGATTTTTTTTAAGGTATACAACGAACAAAAAAATAAAATAAAAGAGATTAGCTGGGAAAAAACTATTTGATGGCTTGTACTAATAATGAAAATAAGCCTACATAGTTTTATTCAAATCTGAGATTTTTCCAAAAAAAATATTCTTGCAGAATGACCTTGAACACTTTTATTCAATTTCAGTTAAATTTTTTCTTATATAACTTTTGAATGAAACAAAAAGATACCAAAGAAGCCTGAAAAATCTCATTTTAAATTTTATGCAAATTTGCGAAAGTTTGAGAATTACCCTTTTAATCTGGCATGACAATATCGCAATGATCAGATTATTTTAGGTCAATACAGTGAAAGGGTATTATTTTAAGTTAAGTGGTTTAGTGCATAGCAATTTTTTCGGTAATAGTGGATTACCAAGGAATTTTAGCTTATGCGTAAAAGCTAGAATCGTTTTGACAATTAGAAGTAGGCTATGCAATATAATATTTATTTACAAGCCTTTGAGGGCTCTAAGCAATACAAACATACATAAGAACATATAAACTACTATCAACTTCAGGTATTACAAGACCACAGGCATACTCAAACATAGGAAAGAACCACCGGAAAATATACTGAATAATAGACAGGAAAATCCAACATGTCTTAAAAATGTTCCCAACAAGGCAGAATAACAGTCTCTGAGTTATGAAATTTATTGTTTACCAAAGGAAAGAGGAAATTCACTTTCGGTAATTATTAAATATAATATTTAAGCTATTTACTGTAGAAGTTTGGTTACGTAACTTAAGAATATAAGAGCCATCAGTGTCTGAAGGCTTAGTACTAAAAATGAATTCTTTCTATTGGAACTTAATATTTGTGTTCCCTCTAATTGTTCGCACCATTTGCCTTGATCAGAGGTAAGTCTAATTAAGCACAAGTCGAAATTCAGCTGGAATAGAACATTTTTTCAAGTTTTAGCATAAAGCATTTATTGACTTAACTGTAAAAATACAAAGTAATGGAGATTAACTGATTGAGTTCATTTCAAATTCGCTCAAGCAACGGATTCGTTTTCAAGAAAATCAAAATACATCAGAAATATCAGACTTAGTTGTTCCTAGCACTTGGTTGTTGTTTTTTAGTGACTAAAATACAAAAGTCATTACCGAAGGAACGGGAAAGCTTAATATTTGTCCTGTTTTAGGAAATTACACGCTTTGAAGATGGCCTTTTCAGCGACAAAGACTTCTAAACGTATTAATAATACTAGTCAACACTCAATTTTCAGATTTTGTGTGTTACTTCAATTTGGATGTAGCTACCAATTGCAGATACCAGAGGCATTCAAGCAGGACTATGCCTTCAGTTACTTAGATCCTGTTGAAATCACCCTTTATTCAAAATTAGGACCAACTTAGATGGTTACATTTTTTCTTCATCCAAAAAAGTTCTGGGCCTGAGATATCCTTAAAAACTTTCGAATTTGGTCTCCAAGCGTAATTTACGCAATGTATTAAAATTCATGAGCCCATGTAACAACTTCGCCTGATTTATTTTCTTTTTTCTAGATTATAGTTTTCTGAACATATTTTTATCTTCTAATTTTAAATAGAGGTAAAAGCTCTGGTGGTGGGGGATTTTTGTTAAATTCAAATCTATTGGCTATCCCAGTTTTCCCAGGTTGCATTTTTTTAACTGCAGAAGCACAATTGCAGGATTCAGGAATCGGGACTCAATGTCCTAGATTTCGAGGTTTGAGGCCTTTCTTTTTGGGCCGTTTATATATTGAGTGTGGTGGGTATAAACCTGGATTCCTATAGTTCGCAACCAACCCCTCACCAATATTTAGTAAAAAAAAAAAATAACAGTTGTCATTTAACCAGGAGTTTCGGGTTGCACAACATTTGTTAAGTAAGATGTAAAATCAAAATTTTGGAATTGCTGTAATTGAAAAAAAAGCTTTGTTGGGAGAAATAGAATTGTGTTCAGAAAAAAGTGTTCAGAAACACAACGCGAGCAAATTTCTCCAAAGGAAGAATGTTATTTTGGGCAGAGAGTTACGATCTGAAAAAAAAAATATAAGTATTTTCAGCAATTCCAGGAAATAACTGATTTAAATATTTTATCTAAATATCATACGCTAGAAATGGCAAAAAATCCAATGTTTATGGGAGAAACAAAATCAAAAAGGGGAAGTTCTTCTATTCCTAAATTTTATTATTGTAGGGTAGCTTATTTA
This sequence comes from Artemia sp. Qi Xiang Cuo, assembly GCF_049724085.1. NCBI lineage: Eukaryota > Metazoa > Arthropoda > Branchiopoda > Anostraca > Artemiidae > Artemia > Artemia sp. Qi Xiang Cuo. The sequence goes on along the minus strand of NC_142794.1, from coordinate 26,472,250 downwards.
TAAATAGCTCCAAAAAAAGAATTGGTTCTGTGTTTTTGAAAATGAAATTGAATTAAAAAAAAAAATAATAACGGCTGTAAAGCAGAAAGTAAGCTTATAATATTAAGCAGAAAAATATGATATATTTCAGAATCATATCTTAAAAACAAGACTGAAAAGAATAACCTGTTGCATCGTATAGTTTCAGGGACAGACCAATTTAAATATTTTACTAAAATAGAACTCAGAGAGTGGAGCCCAGGAGCCTGTCTTCTTCGATCTGATAATGCCTCCTAGATGTAATGCACTTGATAATTTCTTGCATAGTTTTTGGAAAATAATTGTTTTTCACTTTACGATTTCTTTACCAAGTAAAATTTCTATGTGATTTTTGGTTTTTCTTGTTTCTTTTTTTCTTTCTTTGTTTCTTTTTTTTCTTGTTTCTCTTTATTTCTTTTTTTGGTTTTTCTTGTTTTGCATGAAACTTCCTGTATAAAATCAAGTTGTTCTACCAAACTCCTTAATTAGCAAAAAGTATATTAGAGACATTTCGAAAAATTGAACTTTAAAGTATGTAAACAATGCACTTGAACAATGAAGTTTTATAGAGGACAGTGTAGTTGTTACTAGTAGGCTATTGTCATTTGGGAAGGTTAGCTCATTTTTGGAATGTTATGTGGTGCAACTATGAGCAATGGAAAAATTTGAATTGCATTTCTGAGTTCAGAATAAAAGTTAACAGAGAAAAATTTTTGAAAGTTTTAGATAGGTAAAACTTTGATTATGAATAAAAGGAATCTGAAAAAGTGTCAAAAATTCATAAGAAGCGAACTTTTAAAAAACAATTACAAGTTCATTAACTCTTAAGATATTCTGGTGGTAATTTAGAAGCGGAAAAATTTTTTGGATGCATTATTTGATATTAAAATATAAGACTTTAAATATTTTTTTTTAGTATCTCCCAAAATTCAGCAGAAGAAAAATGCAGGCAATTTATAAATAAAAATTTTTTTAGCAGAAAACTTTACTGTTGGACCTTCGGACACATTTAATGATAGTTTGATTTAAATCACGTGTTGTTATCCAAAATGTAAAAAAAAATATCAGTTGCATAGACAATCTTAAGGGTGTTTTTGACCGACTCCATAAAGAAATCTCAAAACTTCTTGCTATTTCGAACATATAATTTTCAGTCTATACTCTTGTTTTTTGCTAATTTGACAATTTTGCACCCCCCTCCCTTCTCCTCTCCTAAGGTATATTTTGCATATGTCAAGCACCTATAAGTGGATGCTTTTGGACCCTTGCCCCATTCGTGAAATCTGACATATTTTGTTTTTGTAAGTTTTTGGTCTTCAAGTGGAACAGTGGTGGTATCACAATCAATCTGAAACCCTCTTTCCTCTGAGGTACTCCTGGACACCGCTGTAAAACTTGTAGGTTAAAGGTTGCCTAATTTTGATCTGTTGAGCACTTGCGTTTTTTTTTTCTCATATATTCACATTAATTTCAGTTGTGCTGGATATCTTACGAGGATAAACATAAGTGATTCAAATTATGATAATACAATAACCCCGAACGAAGCTTGTAAGTATATATAATTTTCCTTTTCTTCATATCAAAAGCTTCAGGGAACTTCTGGCAAAACCTTTTTTAATAATACTAATGCTAATACTTTTGTTGAAGGTGAAAACTACGGGGGCCAAAGGTTCCCCTCACGGAAAATTCCTTCCAGAAAACTCCCCCTGGTGAAAATTCATGCCGAAGAATTTCCCCCTCCCTAGCAGAAAACTCCCCCCGATGAAATTTCTTCGGAAAATTCCCCAAAATTCTCCCCGGAAGATCCTCCCCATGGAAAATACCCAGGAAAGTTCCCCAGCGGAAAATTCCCTCCAGATAATTCTCACACGTAGAAAATTCCCCTATATGCAAAATTGAACAGCCACAGAGAAAGCACAAAATAGGAATGTCGAGTAACAAAAGAACCAAATATCAAAAATAGGTTCTAGGACAGGGGCTGGCTGGTTTCCAAACACTATCTGCTTTTAAAAAAGGACTACTTTTAAAAAAGGACCCAGGAAAATTCCCCAGCGAAAATTTCCTCCAGATAATTCCCACACGTAGAAAATTCCTCCACTTGCAAAATTGAACATCCAGAGAGAAAGAACAAAATAGGGAATGTCAAGTAACAAAAGAACAAAATATCAAAAAAAGCTTCTAGGACAGAGACTGATTGGTGTCCAAACACTATCTACTTTTAAAAAAGGACTACAACTCTCAATTTCCGACCGAATGAGCTTCCTCCAAAGTTTCTACAACAACAAGAGGAAGTTAGGAGGAGGCAACATTCTCCCTATAGGGAATAAATTTTTCTCGTTTTTGGGTTTAATGTTACTATTTATCTTCACAATAACAGCATATACCAGTAACATTGCCGGAAATCAAGAGGATTATGTATCGATTTCTACTCTCCCCTTCCTTTGAACTAAGTCTTTATCTGAAGTCCCATTGAGAACAAGGATTTTTTGGCATTAAAATGCACCCTCTAAGGATTATGTGTCCCTCCCACGCCACAAAAAGATAAAAAAATACAACTCTAGAGGTTTCAAGCAACTATCTGCTAAAATTTCGAATTTTGTATATTTTGCCAAAGAAAGATCATGGATATGTGTTGTTTGTTTGTCTGTTATTTTTTTTTTCTTGTCTATGACTGATCGTTTCGAACCAGGAGTCCTAGAAGATCGGGAGAGGACCCATTCAAACAAAATTAAAAAATTTAGTGCCCTTTTAAGCCACGAAACAGATGGGAGGACAACTAGCCCTCTTTCCACCCTCTCCTTTTCCCCAGACATTTAAGATAGACATATGGTTCAGCATAATTGAAAGTTCCAATAGATAGGAGATGAACTCTACTGCCCCTTCCTCTTTCCGTTAAAAATAAAGAGCATTTAAAACTCAAAAGGAATTAAAATTACCGCTGAATTTTCTAGTAATGGCCGCCGCCTTTTTGGGATATGTCCCAATTGGAATAGTCATGCCATACCTTAATCAGAAACTTACTGCAAATGCTAAGCTATGATTCGGTCTCTAATATAGCTTTATATTAATTAACTAGATTGCAAATATCGTTACTACTAAATTGAGAAACCTGATAAAATTTAAATTTTGAGTCGGAACAGTAAACATGACTTTTGCTTTTTTGTGCTATACACTGAACATAAAACATGCTGTTAATTTTTTTTTTCAACGTGCATGCGTCTTGGTATGCTGACATAAGGTGAATTTTAAAGAAGAAAACACGCGTTTATTTAGCAGAAAATCTAAAATTTTATCACATAGCTCTTTTCTTTTGGATAGACCATCCATTCTTAAATCACTGGAATAAAAAGAAGTCGAAATCTAATACAAAGATGATGCACCTACTTCTAACGAGTCTTTCAAATGTAATTCATGTTGGTTTTTGGCAAATATGTTCACGGCTACTCAAAAGACGAAGAGTATTGAAGCGTAAAATAAATAAAAAATAGTTAAGCAAAGTAAAAATTACGACGTAACAATATGTTAAACTGGGATAAACAACGGGTATGACAGATTCCTTATATATATAAAATATAAATTAATTCTTTACATTCATTGAAAAAATACTGTTTGTACTTGTTCAATTTCTGTTAGGTTTGGTAGTGTATTCATTGCTAATCGACATTAAAAGAAGATTACATTGTCCCTCAACTTCCCCACTCTTTACGCTAAGTTGTAAACCGCGTAAGCCGATGCTTGGAGAAAAGCAGCCCATTTACATTTTTGCTTTGCCCAATAAAATAAAATGCTCAAAAGTACGAGGGGTCTGCCACCCCCATCCAACCGCTAGTCCTTATACTAAAAGACCATCCTTTATTACAATGCTTTGATATTTCAAAACTACCGTTTTCTATTGAACACTGAAATAAGAGTCGTGTTTTCGGTGCTAGTTGTTTCCCCCGAGAAATCTACCCCCCAGAAAATTCCTTCTGGACAATTTACCCAGCGTCGATAAGTTCCCAAAATGCAAAATTAGTCAGCCACGGAGAAAAAACTAAATGGGTACCTGAAAATGTCTATCAGATGTCCAAAGGGGTAAGTAAAGGACCAGGTATGCCCAAGTGTCATATAAGGTTCTTATGAAATGGGTAGTCATATAAATTTCAATGGGGCATTTTATTAGAAATTGAAAGCTATAGTGCCCTTTTTAAGAGTCAAAAGTGATTTAATGGCAACAAGCCATTGTAGATTGTCTTTTATAATAAAAGCCTTTTTAGTAAAATTTAACATGCCCTTTTCAGTAACAAAATGGGAAAAAAATAGCACGGAAATGCATAGTTCTTCTCCTTTTCTGAGCAAAATGAAATCAAAACAAACCAAAAATAAAAAGACAAAAACCGACAACACGGAAAGTAAACAGAAATAAAACCCAAATGGAAGCATTAAAAAATCTAACAGAGAAGAAAAAACCAGAAACAGATGAAGTAAACAACATGGATTCAAACTCTAAGTCAGAAAAAAGCAAATTTAAAATTGACAGAACTCCTTATACCATATCAGCAAGCAATAGTTCAAGTAAACAAAGAATATAAAAAAAGAAAATCGAGAGTGAGATTTTAAAAGGTCAAAGAAAACACAGGAACAAACAAGACGAATATTCGTCTTGATTCTTCCCGTGTTTCTTCCGCTTCGCTTCTTCAACACTATTGGAGAAAGGCTCAAGGGAACATGTTCACATTTTCTCAGCAAAAATAAGAACAAAATGAACCGGATAAAAAATAACGCTGACAACGCGGAAAGTAAAGTGAAATAAAAACCCTAGTTGGAAGAATTAAAAATCTAACAGTATGGAAAAAACTAACAACAGATGAAATGAATAACATAGAATCAAACTACAAGTCAGAACCAAGTAAATTTAAAATGGGTTAAAATCCTTATTCCAAATAAGCATGCGCTACTATAACTAAACAAAGAATAAAGAACGATGAAAAGAAATTCGAGAATGAGCTTGTTATAAGGCCAATAAAAATACTGGAAGAAACAAGACGAATATTTCAAATCACTTTGGTTAAATAAAGCAGAAGAATTAACGCCAGAAACCTTTTGTACAAGAAAAAAGGAGATATCACCTTAAAGGACCCTCGTGTACATCATCCACATTTATACAGATAAATCCTACCCGAAAATTCCTCCTCCACTGAAAATTTCCCCTGGACAATTTCCGTGAAAAATTATTTCCATATGTAAAATTGTGCATTCATAGAGAAAGAAAGACAAATAAACAGAATTCCGTATATGAATTCAGGGAAATTCCCCCCAGACAAAAAATTGTCTCTCCAAGAAAATCCACAACAAAAAATGTCCGAAGGTTTCCCATTAAGAAAAACTATGTGTAAATAATGGACAAACAGCATTACTTACAGCCCATCCCGTTGGGAAATTCCGCTATTCCTCCCCTGTTTGATAGGCAATATATCAAATAGGTACATAATGTTTAATACATTGTACATAATGCACAATGTAATTTTTTTTTTTTTTTTTTTTTTTTTTTTTTTTTTTTTAGACCAGGGCAGTTCGTATCGAAGGAGTTGTCGTAGAAAATTAAAAAAAAGATCATTCGATTTGAATTCGAAAGGCATAGTGCCTTTATTAATTGTCGAAAGTGATTGGAGGGCAACCAACCCCCATTTCCGCAAACACATACAGTCAAAATTTTTGAGATAGTCATCTTGTACAGCGTAGTTGAAAGGCCCGGAAACTGTGTCTTTGAGGATGACAACCCCCCCCCCCCCCCACAACCCTCAGGGCAAGGGTTGTAAGTTCTACCCTGGGGGCATATAAGGTATCATATAAAAAGGGCGTTCATATAAACCTCGGAGGCGGCTTTTTGGATTGGTAATCAGTTGTCAACAAGGTATTCAGCAGGTAACAAGTTGTCAGATTGACTCTTAATTTACCCTCCCTCCCTTCTTCACGCCCATCATTCCCCTAACCACATCTAGTAAAAATTTTGGGATAGCCATTTTGTTCAGCGTAGTTACATGGTCTGGAAATTATGTTTTGAGGATGACGACTCCTCCACAGCCCTCAAGCCAAGGGTTGTAAGTCATGCCCTGGGGGCATATAAGGGTTTTACAGAAAGGTTGGTCGTATAGACTTCGGAAGGGGCTCATTGGATTTGGTATTGAAAGTTCTATTGCTTTTTTTAAGATTCAAAGTGACCAGAGGGCGGTACAAGTTTTTTTCCTAAGTTTTTTTTAACTGAAAGAAAGGAGCGACATTTAAACTAAAAACGAACCAAAATTATTCTGTATGTGAATCGGTGTACGGCTCCTAAGACCTCCTCGGGTCTGTATGTTGGAGTCTTGGATATTTTTGGATTTGAAAATTTCAGTGTGAACTCTTTCGAACAGTTGTGTATTAATTACGCCAATGAAAAATTGCACAAGTTTTTTAATCATTATGTGTTTACAAAAAACTTAAAAAGCCCATCAAAAATTTTTAATATTCATTTTTGTTACATTTTTACGAGTCGGACAAATATTTCAAGACGGAATCATATAAGGAGGAAAAACTCTCCTGGACTTCGTTTATGCTGATGATTTAAACATCCTAGATGAAAGTGTGAGCAAAATGCATGAACTTTTAGAGGTTTAGCGAGTGTACCGTCCCCTCCTCAACGCCCCGCTCTTTACATTAAAGTTTGACTCTTTCTCACAACTCTACTTTATAAAACAATAAAAAACTTATGTTAACTTCAGAAGTTGTAATACAATTGGATTAAAAATACTGTTTCTGTTAGGATTAAAAATTGTTGAAAAGTTTCTCCAGCATTCAAATAGCAACCCAAACTATTATGCATTATTATAGTAATTAAATAAAAAAAACTATTTTTTTCAGCTGAAAGTAAGGAGCAACATTAAAACTTAAAACTAACAAAAATTATTACGTATATGAAGGCGTTACTCTTCCACAGATCACAGCACCTCGCTCTTTACGCTAAAGTTTTTTTGTACTTTAAGAAAAAGCTTCTTATTGTTCTAAATAAACGAATATAGTGTTTCAGGAGTCGTTCTTTAAGGATTGGGACAGGATTCAAACTTTAGCGTAAAGAGCGAAGTAATCAGTAATCAATAAATTTAGATCAATAAATGAAGGCTTTTGACTAGTATGGTTTGCTATAGAAGGATTAACGAATGTGAGTAAACAAGGTTTAGGAGCGACATAAAAAAAGTTTGAAATCAATAAATGAAAACTATTGACTAATGGTTTGATGTAGGGGTGTTCATGAATATGAATAAACAAAGATTAAATGCGATATAAGGAAATTGTTTGAATCAACAGTTTCTTGTAACTCAAAAATGTCATGGATGGATCATGTAAATAATTGTACTAAGAGACGAATATAGAGTTGCGTAATCTAGTTACAATTCGGTGATTCGGGTTTAGTCGTTTTTCACAGTTGAATTTTTATAAACTGTACATTCTGAGTATTTTAGATATGCTTGTCCTGTGTGGCATCCGGGGCTAAGTAAAAAGCAAAGTATAAACACATACAACAAGTACTGACAAGACCTATCCTCACAACACAAAAAAGTGACCCTTTGTGCGCGTCTCTGGATACGATTCCATACCTATGCGAACCTGGCGACTAAATCACAATTTCTATAGGTAATTATACTTGTTCCGTAAAAGCTGTTTTAAATTTAATTTATTGGCTGGGAGCGATTAAGTAGTACAACATTTACCCTCTAGAGGCACTGAGGTACGCGGGGTCACTTTTGAAGAGTTTTGTCGTTACTTGGTCAGTATGTGTTTATACTTTGGTAAAGAGCAAAGAAATGACCTTGAGAATGTGCAAAAATGAGCTACCCGTGTGATATTAGGTCCGAAGCTTATGAATTATGATGATAGCCTTAAAATCCTAGGCCTAGAAAGACTACATGCCAGGCGACACCAGCTTACAATGGCTTTTGAACAGAAGCTTTTGGAGTCAAACAGGTATCGTGGCTTGCTCCCTGAACCGGCACGAACAGGGTGTAATACAAGGCACCAGAACCAACTGGAACCTTGTAAGCCCGTGGTTACCAACTGATGATACAGACTGTCTTTTCGACAATATTTTGTGTCTCATTTTAATAAGTAAGAGGCAAGGAATATTTAAATTATATTTTGTGTCTCATTTAATTCATGTTATTTAACATAATAAATTTGTATCGTATCGTATCGTCATTCATACAGGAGAAAATATTTATGCGTAAATGATTCATATATGATATATATATATATATATATATATGAATGATATATATATATATATAGTGTGTGTGTGTGTGTGTGTGTGTGTGTGTGTGTGTGTGTGTGTGTGTGTGTGTGTGTGTGTGTGTGTGTGTGTGTGTGTGTGTGTGTGTGTGTGTGTGTGTGTGTGTGTGTGTGTGTGTGTGTGTGTGTGTGTGTGTGTGTGTGTGTGTGTGTGTGTGTGTGTGTGTGTGTGTGTGTGTGTGTGTGTGTGTGTGTGTGTGTGTGTGTGTGTGTGTGTGTGTGTGTGTGTGTGTGTGTGTGTGTGTGTGTGTGTGTGTGTGTGTGTGTGTGTGTGTGTGTGTGTGTGTGTGTGTGTGTGTGTGTGTGTGTGTGTGTGTGTGTGTGTGTGTGTGTGTGTGTGTGTGTGTGTGTGTGTGTGTGTGTGTGTGTGTGTGTGTGTGTGTGTGTGTGTGTGTGTGTGTGTGTGTGTGTGTGTGCGTGTGTGCTGTGTGTGTGTGTGCGTGTGCGTGCGTGTGTGCGTGTATATATATGTTTATTTCTATAGAGACTTAATAATATTAGATTTACTAAATTTAAAAAGAGACAATATTTAAAATGTATTTTGTTTTCAGTAAACTGCAAGTTATGTTCTGGTTTTTAGAAGGCACTGGGGACGTCGGCCCTACTCCTCTAAGGTTCTGCTCGTTTTGACCGGCCCCTTTTTAAAAAATTAATTTCTTGATAAACTTACAAGTTTGAAATATTATGGAAGAATTGTGGGTAAAATCCCAAGCATAGGAGAGAGTTGAGCGTATACTCTATAGATTCTTGATTCATTTTGTTTTTGAAAATACTCTGTAATTATTAAATACTGAATTTTGAATTAAACTAGGAATCGAATCAAATTACCTAAAATTTAGATTAAGTCACGCCGGCTAGTCGCAGGAAATGACTAACCCATGGTCACCAAAAATTTCATCAAGTCAATTGCGTTGATAACATATCAAACTAAAAATTCCTTCAATACCGCTAAGCTTCTTGGAATATTTAAATAGGGGGTTAATAACTATTGCTGGATTTGTGATCCTTACAGCAGACACAGGAAGTTTATTTAGGCTAAAAAGTAAAGGGCAAAGCATTGCTCAAGAAATCTGAACAATACTAGCACAAGTCCATACAGAATATTAGTCCATTAGGTATTGATGTTCTGGAGTTGGAAATTCGATTGGAGGTTGAAAGTTCTAGTGCCCTTTTCAAAAGTCAAAAGTGATTGGAGGGCAACCAGCCTCCCCCACGCTAATTATTTCTCCGAACACATCCTATCAGAATTTTGAGACAGTCATTTTACTCAGAATAGTTGAAAGGTCTAGTAATTATGTCTTTGGGGACCCCCTCCCCCAGAAAAATTCAAGCTTATGTGTTTTTGACTTTTTCAAGTTTCTGTTCATGTGTTACTAACATTTTCAATTTTCTATTTGCGTCTTTCTGACTTTTTCAAATTTTTGTTCTTGTATTCCTGACTTTTCTCAGTGTATATTTGCGTGTTTTTACTTTTTCAATTTACATTTCGTGTGTTATTGACTTTTGAAGTTTCTGTTTAAGTATTTCTGACTTTGTCAAGTTTCTGTTCATGAGTTTCTAATGTTTTCAAGTTTCCTTTCGCTTGTTTTCTGGCTGTTCACGATTCTGCTAAAGTTTTGAGTTCTATGTTTCCTTGAAAGCTCTCACCTTTAAAAAAGGCTATTATTCTTGCTAAATCAACGATGTAAGAGAAAAAACAAATTCCTTGCGTAATTACAGTACCAAAGGAAAATATATGCAATATAGCTTATTTGTATATTTTATGAAGCTTCAATCGCTTGGATAAATCATATTTCCAAGGAATTAACTTAGTAGAGATGATGCAGGTATACTGTTTTTTCTCCAGTATTTATTCTCAAATGAGTAGAACTCTGTATAGATCAGGTAGAACTCTGTGTAAATCTTTTGGCACAAAGCTTGCAGGTGTTTATATTTTTCCTCAAGTGGGAAGTCTCAAATGAGTAGATAGGTTAGAACTCTATGAAAATGCTTTTCTGCATATCTTGGAGATATACGGCTTTTCTCCTGTATGAATTATCAATGATGAATTTCGATGAATTTGAACTTCTAGAAAATGAATTTGCGCATATCGTGCAAGTAAAGGGTTTTTCTCCAGTATGAATTCTCATATGAGTAGACAGGCTAGAACCCTTGTGAAAATTTTTTACTGCATATCCTGTAGGAATAAGGCTTTTAAAACTTGACATTCATGCGGTTAATTTTTTTTTCGTTTGGTAAAGCTACTTCTTCCTGAATTTTCGGGCTGTGGAAAAGCGGAATAGCTTTCTTTCCATAAATTAGATCATTCATTTTTGTCTCCTTGCATTGCAAATTCATTTTTTTCAATAGTGATGGGTACAGTCTCATAACAATAGATAGTGCCATAGTTCCTGCAGGACTTCGATTTTCATAGGTGGGGCTACTTCTGGTAGTAGGAATGACCCTAGTACTCGTGACAGGGCTCCATATATGGGCATAGAGTCCCTAGGAGGAACACCTGTGCTGTCAGTCGTGACGGGGCACCATATATGGGCATGGAATCCCCAGGGAGAACCCGTTTCCGAGAAATTGATTGCGTAGCCTAGTTTAACCTCATAAGCTCGTGATGGGGGGGGGCACCATATATGGGCATAGCCTCCCTAGGGGAAATGGATTTCTGATAACTTGATTACGTCATTGATTGTAAATTTTATTAATCTAGGACACATGAAGGGGTTCCATTTATGAGTATTGAATACTGAACTAACACCATATTATGATCTACAATTGACTCTAACATCAAACGGGACTCCATTTATTCATGGTTTATTAATATCTGATGGATAGTGTCAAGGTCGATTTATTTGTTGTTGTTGTTGTTGTTGTTGTTTGGCCAAGTGTAACGACACTGAGAATGATTTACATAATCGCTAGGGGAATGTATTGATCTAGGGGAACTAAATTTCCAAGGTCGATTTATTTGTTGTTGTTGTTCGTCCAGGTGCACGCTAGGGGGGAATGTTATGATCCAGGAATAGGAAACAGGATCACGTGTCTCCTTCTAAAACAATCAGAGACTTAGTTACATCTCCTTCTAGACCAATCAGAGGCTTGCTTGCATATGGTTTTCCCATTACATCGTAATTCACCCTTGAGATTTCATTGATAACGGACATGCATTGTGATTAAATTATCAGAAAGTATTGTGACACAGTGGATACAAGAAAGAATATTATTGGCGAACCAGAAGCCTTGGCAGCCTCAATTTACAATGTAAGTTCTGTTTAAGTACATTTTCATTTATTTTCCTTGGTCACCCTCCAGTATATTTAGGTAAATCCCCCCCACAATAATACAAACTCCACTATGCTATCTTTATATTCGCTAGAAAAAGTAAAATATTTTCTTTTTACTACCTAAACCTAACCCCCCTCAAAACCCCCCTTTGTTTTACAAGTATAATTCTTTCATTGGAAATAATTCTCTTTTTTTGATAAATTCTTGCTTTTCTCTATTGTGATCTTTTCTATAACTGACTTCTGTCAATTCTTAGGCATTAAGCCGCAATGTTTTGACATAAGCTCTCCGCGCGAGGTTATAAATAATTTGTCACCCTTTTCATATTTAGTTTACAATAGTGGTTTTAGTCAATTTAGGTTTCAATGCTTTTTGCATAATTTTCTGTTGTCCGAAATAGCTGAAAAAAAATTGTCTGCAAAATTAATACAGATATTTAGGAAATTTTAAATATATATTCTATGTAAGATCGAAAAGATCTATTTCCCAAATTTAATTACTAACAAATATTTGTAGGACATTGCTGAAAAGTGGGGGGGATGGGGCTTCTTAGTGATAAATGCTTTTCTAGACAAAATTATGGCTAGGGGGAGTGCTAATTTTCCTTCTGTAAAAAAAGGGGGAAATTATTTCGCTGCTAACTTTTTTCTCTTCTTTTAAGGTCAATTATGAAGAAGGGATTGTCCCCCTTCCATTGCAGAGAGCAAGGGAGTATGAGGCGGCCCCCATGAGACCATCAATTATTAAGTATGTTGGCCCATACATGACCTCAAAACAAATCTGGATGAATACAGGTCCATCGACACTCCATGAGCAATGTGAGATTGTGACTATCCCCGTCCTACACGAACAAGATGCTGCCCCCTTGAACCCCTGTTACGCTGCGGGGACTTCTATGGTCTTATTACAGTCCGAAAATACACACCATTTAAGCCCCAGTCAAGCTACCGGGCTTTCTATGCACTCCGCATTGCCTGGACCTTTAAGACATGCTATAGGCCTAACATTAGCTCTTCATCACGCAGTATTTAAGCTATCGTATTCCCGTCAAGTGTCAGTGCACTCTCCTCAACTATCTCCGCCAAGTGCTAAGCCTTTCATGCATGATAGAAGGGTTGGCCCCTCCAGGCAAGTCATAGACCAACAAATGGCTCCCTATCGTGTAATGTCCAAGCCTCCAGCTTCCTGTCAACTGGTTGGACAATTTGATGACGTGAGTAAATTTTTTTCAATCAAATAAGCTATTTTTTAGCTGTTAGAAAGCCATTTACTCTTTACTTTTGTCTTTTCACTTTTTTGATTATTCAGGAGCATGTTATAGAAATATCTAAAACAAAACTATTTGTCAATCTAATATAAACTTGTCGAAGACATTAAAATGTTATTTTCGCTATAATACGCCTCTCCCCCCATCCCCATGGTTTTAAATTTCTCTACTTCCCCCTCCCTCAGAGATATCTAAATATAATGTAATTTTTTTTTCTTTGTCAAACCACTCTTTTTTTCTAATCGTTTCTATTTTCTCTGGCTCCCACTGTAGGCCATAAACTGTTGCTATCTTTAAATATTATTTTTCATTAATTTCTAGCCTGACTTACTGATAGATTGACTAGATTCTTTTTATCTCAAAATGCTGTTTTTTTTACTAGAATATTATAGTTTATCGTATACAAGGAGGGGGCTGGTCGCTGTGGCGGCCGGGAAGGGCCGTGGGGCCCGGGAAGTGCCGCGGTGGCCCGCTGGGCCGGCTTGGAGGGGAGCATTAAATAGTGGAAACTGAGGGGGGGAGCTTGAACAAAATCAAATTGCCTTCTATGTAAAGCGTTTTAGATTTTCGTTAAGTTGGAACTTTCAGAATATCGATTGAGTAGTGTATATGCTACTGCTAAGCACATGTAAATAATAATCCAATTTTAAAAAAAAAACAGTAGGGGTGATTTAGACACTTTGAAAATAAGCTATTTTTCATTTATAGGTTGCATTGGTCCCATACTCTTCATCTCCCCCCTGCTCGTCAGTTGGAGAAGGAGATGACACGCTTGTGGACTTCCTCAACAATTCAACATGGGACGGTATCATTAATGAAATACCGTTTAACATTGATGAGTTTATAGGTGATTTTTTTAATGTTGATAATAGCGCAGTTGAGCAGGGGGATTTACCTTTGCTGAGTCCAAACACCATGCAGCTTTTGGATGATTTTACCCGGGAATTACCAGGGAATCCTCCTCCTCTAGCCCCCGATAACCTACTTCCACTTCAATCGAATGAAGTGGATTCTCATAGCCCAATTATTGAACAATGTGGAGGGGGAAGGGGTGTTGATAATATACAAGAGGGGGAGGAGGGGGTAATAATCAATTTACGACTTACATTCTCTTGATTTTTCAAAGTCTATTTTGGATTTCTTTCGTTGAAATGCAAGAGTTGGAATATTTCAGTAGTGTTTTGTCATGATTTACCATGTCGCAGCTAGATTCTCTTAATTTATCAAAGTTCTTTTTGAATTTCTTTCATTGAAATGCGAGAGTTGGATTATTTCAGTAGTGTTTTGTCGTGGTTTACCTTGTCACAGTTGCATTCTCTTAATCTTTCAAAGTTCATTTTGAATTTCTTTCATTGAAATGCAAGAGTTGGATTATTTCAGAAGTATTTTGTCGTGGTTTACCTTGTCACAGTTACATTCTATTTATTTTCAAAGTTCATTGTGGATTTCTTTCATTGAAATGCAAGAGTTGGATTATTTCAGTAGTGTTTTGTCATGGTTTACCTTGTCGCATTTACATTCTCCTGATTTTCGACGTTCATTGCGGATTTCTTTCATTGAAATGCAAGAGTTGGAAAATTTCAGTAGTGTTTTGTTGTAGTTTACCTTGTCGCAGTTACATTTTCTTGATTTTTCAAAGTTCATTTTGAATTTCATTCTTTGAAATACAAGAGTTGGATTATTTCAGTAGTGTTTTGTCATGTTTTACCTTGTCGCAGTTACATTCTCTTGATTTTCAACGTTTATTGCGGATTTCTTTCAGTGAAATGCAAGAGTTGGAATATTTCAGTAGTGTTTTGTTGTATTTTACCTTGTCGCAGTTACATTTTCTTGATTTTTCAAAGTTTATTTTGAATTCCTTTCGTTGAAATGCAAGAGTTGGAATATTTCAGTAGTGTTTTGTTGTGGTTTACCTTAACACAGTTACATTCTCTTAACTTTTCAAAGTTAATTTTGAATTTCTATCATTGAAATGAATGAGTTGGAATATTTGTAGTGTTTTATTGTTGTTTAACTTGTAAAAGCTACATTTTGTTGATTTTTCAAAGTTAATTTTGAATTCTTTTCGTTAAAATGCAAGAGTTGGAATATTTCAGTAGTGGTCTGTTGTGGTTTACCTTATCGCCTTGACATTCTATTGATCTTTCATAGTTCGTTTTGAACTTCTTTCATTGAAATGCAAGAGTTAGAATATTTCACCAGTGTTTTGTCGTGATTTACCATGTCACAGTTACATTCTCTTGATTTTTCAAAGTTCATTTTGAATTTATTTCGTTGAAATGCAAGAGTTAAAATATTTGAGTTGTGTTTTGTCGTGGTTTACCATGTCACAGATATATTCTCTTAATTTTTCAAAGTTCATTTTGAATTTCGATCATTGAAATGCAAGAGTTGGAATATTTCAGCAGTGTTTAGTCGTGATTTACCTTGTCACAGTTACATTCTCTTAATTCTTCAAAGTTCATTTTGAGTTTCTTTCAATGAAATGCAAGAGTTGGAATATTTCAACAGTGTTTTTTCGGGGTTTTCCTTGTCTCAGTTACATTTTATTGATTTTTCAAAGTTCATTATGAATTTCTTTCATTGAAATGAAAGAGTTGGAATATTTCTATAGTGTTTTATTATGGTTTACCTTGTCACAGTTACATTCTCTTGATTGTTCAGATTTCATTTTGAATTTCTTTCAGTGAAATGCAAGAGTTAGAATATTTCAGTAGTGGTTTGTCGTGGTTTTCCTTTTAACAATTACATTTTGTTTATTTTTCAAATCTCACTTCGGTTTTATTTCGTTGATGTGCGAGAATTGAAATATTTCACTAGTCTTTTTTTGTGGTTTACCTTATCATATCTACATTTTCTTAATTGTTCAATTTTCATTTTGGATTTATTTCGATGAAATGCATAAGTTGGAATATTTCAATAGTGTTTTGCGTGGTTTACCTAGTCACAGTTACATTCTCATAATTTTTCGAAGTTCATTTTGGATTTCTTTCGTTGAAATGCAAGAGTTGGAATATTTCAGTAGTGTTTTGTCATGGTTTACCTTGTCACAGTTACATTCTCTTTATTTTTCAAAGTTCATTTTGAATTTCTTTTCGTTGAAATGCAAGAGTTGGAATATTTCAGTAGTGTTTTGTCATGGTTTACCTTGTCACAGATACATTCTCTTTATTTTTCGAAGTTCATTTTGAATATCTTTCATTGAAATGCAAGAGTTGAAATATTTCAGTAATGTTTTGTCATGGTTTACCTTGTTACAGTTACATTCTCTTGATTTTTCAAAGATCATTTTGGATTTCTTTCGTTGAAATGCAAGAGTTGGAATATTTCAGTAGTGTTTTGTCATGGTTTACCTTGTCACAGATACATTCTCTTGATTTTTCAAAGTTCATTTTGACTTTCATTCATTGAAATGCAAGAGTTGGAATATTTCAGTAATGTTTTGTCATGGTTTACCTTGTCACAGTTACATTCTCTTGATTTTTCAAAGTTCATTTTGGATTTCTTTCGTGAAATGAAAGAGTTGGAATATTTCAGTAGTGTTCTGTCGTGGATGACCTTATAATAGATACTTTTTCTTGGTTTTTAAAGCTTCCTTTGGTTTTCCTTCGGTGAAATGCGATATTTTGAATATTTCACTTATGTTTTGTTGTGGTTTACCTTGGAAAATTTACATTTACTTTATTTTTAAAAATTAATTTTGTATTTAATTCATTTAAATGAAAGGTTAGGTTAGGTTAGGTTCGGTTAGGTTAGCCTACGTACGCGCGCGAACGTAGGCAAACCTAACCTAAACTAATTTGATCTAACCTAACCTAACAAAAATCAAGAAAATGTAACTGTGTCAAGGTAAAGCACAACAAAACACATTTCATCGAAAGAAATCCAAAATGAACTTTGAAAAATCAATAAAATATAACTGTGAAAAAGTAAACCAGTGAAAAAAACTACTGTAATATTCAAATTCTTACATGTCAACGACAAAAATCAAAATTAACATTCGGTAAATCAATAGAATGTAACTGTAATAAGATAAACACCGACAAAAAAACACTGAAATATTCCTACTCTTGCATCTCCCGAATGAAGAACAAAATGAGCTTTGAAAAATCAAGAGAATGTAACAGTGACAAGGTAAACCACGACAAAACACTACTGAAATATTCCAACTCTTGCATTTCAACGAAAGAAATTCAAAATGTGCTTTGAAAAATTAAGAGAATATAATTGTGACAAGGTAAACCAAGACAAAACATTACTGAAATATTCCAACTCTTGCATTTCAACGAATGAAATTCAAAATGAACTTTGTAAAATCAAGAGAATGTATCTGTGACAAGGTAAACCTTAACAAAACACTACTGAAATATTCCAACTCTTGCATTTCAACGAAAAGAAATTCAAAATGAACTTTGAAAAATTAAGAGAATGTAACTGTGACAAGGTAAACCATGACAAAACACTACTGAAATATTCCAACTCTTGCATTTCAACGAATAAAATTCAAAATGAACTTTGAAAAATTAAGAGAATGTATCTGTGACAAGGTAAACCATGACAAAACACTGCTGAAATATTCCAACTCTTGCATGTCAACGAAAAGAAATTCAAAATGAACTTTGAAAAATCAAGATAATGTAACTGTGACAAGGTAAACCATGAAAAAAGACTACTGAAATATTCCATCTCTTGCATTTCAATGAAAGAAATCCAAAATGAACTTTGAAAAATTAAGATAATGTAACTGTGACAAGGTAAACCACAACAAAACACTACTGAAATATTCCAACTCTTGCGTTTCAACGAAAGAAATTCAAAATGTGCTTTGAAAAATTAAGAGAATGTAACTGTGACAAGGTAAACCAAGACAAAACATTACTGAAATATTCCAACTCTTGCATTTCAACGAATTAAATTCGAAATTAACTTTGAAAAATAAAGAGAATGTATCTCTGACAAGTTAAACCATGACAAAACACTACTGAAATATTCCAACTGTTGCATTTCAACGAAAAAAAATTCAAAATGAACTTTGAAAAATTAAGAGAATGTAACTGTGACAAGGTACACCATGACAAAACACTACTGAAATATTCCAACTCTTGCGTTTCAACGAATAAAATTCAAAATGAACTTTGAAAAATTAAGAGAATGTATCTGTGACAAGGTAAACCATGAAAAAACAATACTTAAATATTACAACTCTTTCATTTCAACGAAAAGAAATTCAAAATGAACTTTGAAAAATTAAGAGAATGTAACAGTGACAAGGTAAACCATGACAAAACACTACTGAAATATTCCAACTCTTGCATTTCAATGAAAGAAATTCAAAATGAACTTTGAAAAATCAAGAGAATGTAACTGTGACTAGGTAAACCACGCAAAACACTATTGAAATATTCCAACTCTTGCATTTCATCGAAAGAAATCCAAAATGAACTTTGAAAAATTAAGAAAATGTAAGTGTGACAAGGTAAACCACGACAAAACACTATTGAAATATTCCAACTCTTGCATTTCAGCAAAAGAAAACCAAAGTGAACTTTGAAAAATCAAGAGAATGTAACTGTGACAAGGTAAACCATGACAAAACACTACTGAAATATTCCAACTCTTCCATTTCAACGAATGAAATTCAAAATGAACTTTGGAAAATTAAGAGACTGTATCTGTGACAAGGTAAACCATGACAAAACACTACTGAAATATTCCAACTCTTGCATTTCAACGAAAAGAAATTCAAAATGAACTTTGAAAAACTAAGAGAATGTAACTGTGACAAGGTAAACCATGACAAAACACTACTGAAATATTCCAACTCTTGCATTTCAAGGAGTGAAATTCAAAATGAACTTTGAAAAATTAAGAGAATGTATCTGTGACAAGGTAAACCATGACAAAACACTACTGAAATATTCCAACTCTTGCATTTCAACGAAAGAAAATTCAAAATGAACTTTGAAAAATTAAGAGAATGTAACTGTGACAAGATAAACCATGACAAAATACTACTGAAATATTCCAACTCTTGCATTTCAATGAAAGAAATTCAAAATGAACTTTGAAAAATTAAGAGAATGTAACTTTGACAAGGTAAAACACAACAAAACACTACTGAAATATTCCAACTCTTGCATTTCAATGAAAGATATTCAAAATAAAGTTTGAAAAATCAAGAGAATTTAACTGTGACAACGTAAACCATGACAAAACACTACTGAAATATTCCAACTCTTGAATTTCAACGAAATAAATTCAAAATGAACTTTGAAAAATCAAGAAAATGTAGCTGTTAAAATTTAAACCACAACATACAACTACTCAAATATTTCAGCTCTCGCATTTCAACGAATTAAAACCAAAATGAACTTTGAAAAATTAAGAGAATGTAACTGTGAATACGTAAAGCACGCAAAACACTATTGAAGTATTCCAACTCTTGCATTTAATTGAAAGAAATCCAAAATGAATTTTTAAAAATTAAGAGAATGTAGATGTGCCAATATAAACCACAACAAAATACAACTGAAATATTCAAACTCTTGCATTTCACCGAAGGAAAACCAAAGTGAACTTTGAAAAATCAAGAGAAAGTATCTGTGATAAGTTAATCCACGACAAAACACTATTGAAATATTCCAACTCTTGCATTTCAATTAAAGAAATTCGAAATGAACTTTGAAAAATCAAGAGAATGTAACTCTGACAAGGTAAACCACAACAAAACACTACTGAAATATTCCAACTCTTTCATTTCAATGAAATAAATTCAAAATAAACACTGAAAAATCAAAAAAATGTAACTATGAAAAGATAAACCCCAACACAACACTATTGAAGTATTCCGACTTCGCATTTCAACGAAAAAATTTCATAATTAACTTTCAAAAATTAAGAAAATTTAACGGTGACATGTTAAACCACGACAAAACACTGCTGAAAAATTCCAACTCTTGCATTTCAATGAAAGAAATTCGAAATGAACTTTAAAAAATCAAGGAAATGTAACTGTGACAAGGTAAACCATGACAAAACACTATTGAAATATTCCAACTCTTGAATTTCAATGAAAGAAATTCAAAATGAACTTTGAAAAATAAATATAATGTAACTGTGAAAAGGTAAACCACAACAGGACACTATTGAAATAATCCAACTCCTGCATTTTAACGAAAAAAATTCAATATTAACTTTAATAAATCAACAAAATGTAGCTGTTAAAAGGTAAACCACAACAAAACACTACTGAAATAATCCAACTCATGCATTTCAATGATAGAAATTCAAAATGAACTTTGAAAAATTAACAGAATGTAACTGTGTTAAGGTAAACCACAAGAAAACATTACTGAAATATTCCAACTCTTGCATTTTAATGAAAGCAATTTAAAATGAACTTTGAGAAATGAAGAAAATGTAACATTGACATTTTAAACCACGACAAAACACTACTGAAATAATCAAACTCTTGCGTTTCAATAAAAGAAATTGGAAATCAACTTTGAAAGATCAAGAGAATATAACTGCGACAGGGTAAACGACAACAAAACACTACTGAAATATTCCAACTCTTGCATTTCAATGAAAGAAATCCGTAATGAACGTTGAAAATCAAGAGAATGTAACTGCGACAAGGTAAACCATGACAAAACACTACTGAAAAAATCCAACTCTTGCATTTCAACGAATGAAATTCAAAATGAACTTTGAAAAATCAAGAAAATGTAACTGCGACAAGGTAAACTACAACAAAACACTACTGAAATATTCTAACTCTTGCATTTCAATGAAAGAAATCCGCAATGAACGTTGAAAATCAGGAGAATGTAAATGCAATAAGGTAAATCACGACAAAACAATACTGAAATTATCCAACTCTTATACTTCAATGAAAGAAATCCACACTGAACTTTGAAAATCAAGAGAAGTTAACTGTGACAAGGTAAACCACAACATAACACTACTGTAATATTCCAACTCATGTATTTCAACGAAAGAAATTCAAAATGAACTTTGAAAAATTAAGAGAATCTAACTGCGACATGGTAAATCATGACAAAACACTACTGAAATATTCCAACTCTTGCATTTCAACCAAAGAAATCCAAAATGGACTTCTAAATTGGTTATTACACCCCTCCTCCCCCTCCCCCTCTTGTATAGTATCAACACCCCTTCCCCCTCCACATTGTTCAATAATTGGGTTATGAGAAGCCACTTCATTCGATTGAAGTGGAAGTAGGTTATCGGGGGCTAGAGGAGGAGGATTCCCTGTTAATTCCCGGGTAAAATCATCCAAAAGCTGCATGGTGTTTGGACTCAGCAAAGGTAAATCCCCCTGCTCAACTGCGCTATTATCTACATTAAAAAAATCACCTATAAACTCATCAATGTTAAACGGTATTTCATTAATGATACCGTCCCATGTTGAATGGTTGAGGAAGTACACAGGCATGTCCTCTCCTTCTCCAACTGACGTGCAGGGGGGAGATGGCGAAAATGGGACAAATGCAACCTATAAATGAAAAATAGCTTATTTTCAAAGTGTCTAAATCACCCCTACTGTTTTTTTTTAAAATTGGATTATTATTTACATGTGCTTAGCAGTAGCATATACACTACTCAATCGATATTCTGAAAGTTCCAACTTAACAAAAATC
Source organism: Artemia sp. Qi Xiang Cuo (assembly GCF_049724085.1). Classification (NCBI taxonomy): domain Eukaryota; kingdom Metazoa; phylum Arthropoda; class Branchiopoda; order Anostraca; family Artemiidae; genus Artemia; species Artemia sp. Qi Xiang Cuo. The sequence goes on along the minus strand of NC_142794.1, from coordinate 26,450,725 downwards.
TAAAACGCTTTACATAGAAGGCAATTTGATTTTGTTCAAACTTCCCCCCCCCCTCAATTTCCAGTATTTAATGCTCCCCTCCGAGCCAGCCCAGCGGACCACCACGGCACTTCCCGGGCCCCGCTGCGCTTCCCGGGCGCCACAGAGACCACCCCTCTCCTTGTATACGATAAACTATAATATTCTAGTAAAAAAAAAGCAACAATTTGAGATAAAAAGAATCTAGTCAATATCTCAGTAATTGACTAAAAATTAACAAAAAATATTATTAAGAGATAGCAACAGTTTATGGACTATAGTGGGGACAGAAAAAATAGGAAAGATTAGAAAAAAAAGAGTGATTTGACAAATCAAAAAACAAAAAAGTTACATCATATTTAGATATCTCTCAGATAAGGGGAAGCAGAAAAATTTAAAACAATGGGTGTGGGGGGAGGGGGGTATTATAGCGAAAATAACATTTTAATGTCTTCGACAAGTTTATATTAGTTTGAAAAATAGTTTTGTAATAGATATTTCTATAACCTGGTCCTGAATAATCAAAAAAGTGAAAAGACAAAAGTAAAGAGTAAAAGGCTCTCTAACAGCTAAAAAATAGCTTATTTGATTGAAAAAAATTTACTCACGTCTTCAAATTGTCCAACCACTTGACAGGAAGCTGGAGGCTTAGAAATTACACGATAGGGAGCCATTTGTTGGTCCATGGCTTGTCTGGAGGGGCCAACTCTTCTACCATGCATGGAAGGCTTAGCACTTGGCGGAGACAGTTGAGGAGCGTGCAATGGCACTTGACGGGAAGCTGATAGCTCAGATATTGCGTGAGAAGGAGCCGATGTTTGGCCTATGGCTTGTCTTGAAGGTCCAGCCAATGCAGATTGCACAGAAGGCCCCGTAGCTAGACTTGGGCTTGAAGGGTGCGCATTTTTGGATTGTAATAGGAGCACAGAAGGCCCCGCAGCATAGCAGGGGCTCAAGGGGGCAGAATCTTGTCCGTGTAGGGCAGGGATAGTCACATTCTTATCTTGCTCATGGAGTATCCATGGACCCGAATCCCTCCTGATTTGTTTTGAGGTCATGCATGGGCCAATATACTTAATAATTGATGGTCTCACAGGGGCTGCCTCGTCCTCCCTTGCTGTCTGGGATGGAGGGGGGGTCAATACATTCTTCATAATTGGCCTTAAAAAAGAAGAGAAAAAAGTTAGTATCGAAATAATTTCCCCCTTTTTTTTACAGAAGGAAAATTATTGCTCCCCTTAACCATAATTTTGTCTAGAAAACATTTATCATTAAGAAGCCTCCTCCCCCCCCCCCGCTTTTCAGCAATGTCCTAAAAATATTGTTAGTAATTATTTTTGGGGAATAACTTTTTTCGCTCTTACATAGAATATAGAATTCCAATGTCCTAAATATCTATATTAATTTTGCAGACAATTAGTTCTCAGCTATTTCAGGCAACACAGAATTACGCAAAAGCATTGAAAACCTATATTGGCTAAAACCACTAATGTAAACAAAACAGGAAAAGGGTGACAAATTATTTATAACCTCGCGGAGAGCTTATGTCAAAAACATAGCGGCTTAATGTCTAAGAGATGAAAGAATTCAGTTATAGAAAAGATCAAAATAGAAAAAGCAAAAATTTATCAAAAAAAGAGAAATATTTCCAATGAAAAAACTATGCTTGTAAAACAAAGGGGGGATTTGAAGGGCGTTAGGTTTATGTAGTAAAAAAAACATATATTACTATCTCTAGCGAGTATAAAGATAGCATAGTGGAGTTTGTATTATAGTGGGGGGGGGGGATTTACCTAAATATACTGGAGGGTGACCAAGGAAAATAATTTTATTTAAAAATAAAAAATGAATATGTACTAAAACAGAACTTACATTGTAAATTGAGGCTGCCAAGGCTTCTAGCTCGTCAATAATATTCATTCTTGTTTCCATTGTGTCACAATACTTTCTGATAATTTAATCACAATGCATGTCCGTTATATATGAAATCTCAAGGGTGAATTGCGATGTAATGGGGAAACCATATGTAAGCAAGCCTCTGATTGGTCTAGAAGAAGATGTAACCAAGTCTCTGATTGTTTTAGAAGGCGACACGTGATCCTGTTTCCTATTCCTGGATCATAACATTCCCCCCTAGCGTGCACCTGGACGAACAACAACAACAAATAAATCGACCTTGGAAACTTATTTCCTTTAAATCAATACATTCCCCTAGCGATTATGTAAATCATTCCCAGTTTCGTTACGTTTGGCCAAACAACAACAACAACAACACATAACTCGACCTTGACACTATCCATCAGATATTAATAAACCATGAATAAATGGAATCCCGTTCGACGTTAGAGTCAATTGTAGATGATAACATGGTGTTCGTTCAGTATTCAATGTCCATAAATGAAACCCCTTCATGAGTCCTAGATCAATAAAATTTCCAATCGATTTCGCAATAAAGTTCTCATAAATCCATTTCCCCTAGGAAGGCTATGCCCATATATGGTGCCCCCCCCCGTCACGAGCTCACGAGGTTAAACTAGGTTACGCAATCAATTTCTCGGAAACGGGTTCTCCCTGGGGATTCCATGCCCATATATGGTGCCCCGTCACGACTGACAGCACAGGTGTTCTCCCTAGGGACTCTATGCCCATATATGGAGCCCTGTCACGAGTACTAGGGTCATTCCTACATCTGTTTGCCAAAAAATCAGACTAGCATATGGGTTGCCTAAACTGCAAAGTAAATACCCATCATTCCATGTAGCTTAGATGGCCATTCCATTTAGGTTATCCAAAGCTATTATTATGAATATGCAATCTTAGAAATAACTGAAAAACATTTAAATTTCTGACTTTCATATATTACGGTTTGGAGGGAACACGAGAAAGTGGCCATTAAGAAGGCTTCATTCCATTGTTACTCCACTTTTTAAGTTTTCCTGTATTGAGATGTAAGGCTTGAACGTCACTGGAATGAGTTTTCAAAAGATTTGTGGGGTAGTCGCTAATCTGAATAAAGTAGTGGGCATGTTCAAAGGTAAGAAAAATTAATTTCAGAAATAAATGATACGAAGAGTCCTTAGGTTTAAAAACGGTGAAGAGGGTAATGACTAGGGGGTTCGCGTAAAGCCGAATAAATTAGATTTAGGAGTGATTTAAAGAAAAAGTTGCATGAAATCAATAAAAAGAAGGTTTTTGACTAATATAGTTTGCTATAGGAGTTTTCGTGAATTTGAATAAAAAGTTTTAGAAGCGATATATAGAAAAAAGCCATTGAAGAAACTTAAAGTAAAAGCCCTCGAAGATATTTGAAACTCAAAGGTTTACCTTATAGTGTTTTTATTCCATAATGGTCATAAGCTTAAATAATATAAGAAAATTATAAATTCTTTCACTATAAATAGGCGTTTTTATTCTGTAAAGATCGGAGAAAAATGTAATCAAATTTTTATATACCTGAAATATAAGAAGTAGTTCTTAAACAAGACGGAAATGAGGAAACTAAAGTTTAAAAATGTTAAATCTCCGAAAAATAGAAGATATATAAATAGTATTTGCTATAAATAATGAGTGTTAATAATTAAAACTTTACTGAACTAAAAAGACTTAAATTGGGAAACCTTAAAGGCATAAGGTTCAAAAATAAAGATTCCTTCCATAAAAAGCCGTTCCTTAATAAATAGGAACATGGAGAAATATGAAAATCAGAATGTCTAAACATAGACCTTGAAATCAATAAAATATGTCGGGTTAAAAAAAAACTTGGATTGTAAGCCCGTAAGTAGACGCGATTGAGTAGTTTGTGGGGGGGGGGAGGGGTAGTAAAACACATAGTTGTCAAAAATTTAGTATTTTAGTCGGCAAGGGCTAGGCAATTTTCCCCGAAGAAATGTAATATTCAGAAAATTTCCCCGATATCTAATGTTGACCTTGGTTTTGTGACATTTGACATTCTAAGACGTAAGACTCTAAATTTAGTATGAAGAAATCAGCATTGCTCCCCAGCAGTGGACTATAGAAGTATGTAAAAACACGTTTATGAATTTATAGGTTATGGATAAAACGTTATTATTCCAAATGACTAGAAGTCATAATTACAAGTTATGTAACCCGTCTATTCTAGTGTGAGGGGGTCCTAAGGGGGGCGTATAGACTCTCTCGTTTTCTCTGAAAAAATGTAATAATAAAACTAGCCTAATAGAATAAATAGAGAGCAAGTCATAGTCTCTAAATGAAAGACAAATGTTAAGATTAATTGTCTGCCCTTACCATTGATAACATGACATTACAGTGTTTCGACACAGATGGGATCATTAATGTAAAACTGTTTGACCAGGAAAAACTGTTTGACCAGGCATGACCAGTCATTTAATATCTTAATTTTCTGACCGTGTTAAAATGATCAATAGAAATTTGGTGAATTGAACCGCTGCTTTATTTATAGTGCTTGGCCTAGCCTTATGATATTGAACAAGGATTACATTTCGTTCTGACACTTTTCATCCGTTCTTTTTTAGTGCAAAACGAAAGCATTGCTAAGTCACAGGATATTGGTCTAATTGTTCTTGTGCATAGTGTCAACAAGATAGCCGATGACGAGGCGGTAATTCCATTTTTGTCTTTTTCTCACTTTCTTCAATTATACATACTGAGTGACGTTCCTGTTTTAACCTTGCTTTCTTATTTCACCTACATACAATATATTTCAATTGTATAAAAGATGAAACAAAAAAGAAAATTAAAAAAAAAACTTTAAAAAGTAATCATACCAAACATAAATTATTTTTTTAGACCTGTGGGAAATCATAGAAATAATGCAAACACAATACAGCACTGACGTGAACTGGTTTAGGGCAAGGGCATTTAATATATGATTCATTAGCCTAGGTGCATGCTGAGGAATTTGTTTTAAAAGTTATTTGTATGACAGGGAAGGGTCTAGTTAACCAGGCATCCTTGTAAAGGGTATCTTACTTCGTTTTATTCTATTTCTTTTTCTATTTTCCACTACTTCTAAATTATTTCTTTTGTGTGTAAGCTAAGTTATCCAGTATCAAACTCTTTTCTGTTAGTTTGTCACTGCCAATTTGTTATCTTTTAGTCCACGCTATGTCATCTTTCAGTCCATATTTTGTTTCTTAAATTCATTTCTATGCTTCTATCTTTACATTATTGCTTATTGTTAATTTTTTGGAAGCGTTTTTCCTTAGGTCTTTTTATTTGTCTCTAATACTTGTATTTATTATCAAAACAGATAACAACGATCAAATTCTACCTTCAAATATTTTGGGAAGATCCGAGATTACAAATGAAGAAAAAGAAAGAAGTGCGTGTTCCATTTTATTTGGCCAAATGCTTGTGGCAACCGTACTTTTACTTCCCCGAGGCAACAGGCAACGAACAAAGGAAGCAAATCGTATTTTCTATTCGTCCAAATGGATCCGTTAGAACCACCTCTTTGTGAGTTGTTACTTTCTTAATACTTTTGAAAATCACAGATTACTTCAGGACTACTAAATTGTTCCTAGAAACTGCTTATAATTATTGTCATCCAGTTTTATGACCTTTAGAATCAATTTTAACGTTCTCCAGGGTTAATATTCGATCTCTTTCAATGCATCTACTAAAACCACACCCATCGCATTACGTCTAAATTACACAGCTTGGATTCTCAACAGAATTAATTGTGGCTAATATCAAAATAGTTATTTAATTTTTGTAACAACAAGGATTTATTGAATTAAGCTAAATTTTAGTTAGAATCCAAAAAATACTCTCCCTCCAAAATCCAACTTCTTTTTTCACTGTAGATTGTGAATGTAAAATAGTTTACAAGAGATCGACGAAATGCCATCTTTAAATAAACTAAATACATATCCTCAAGTTCTTTTATTCAGAGAAATAATTTCTGAATATAGTGTTTATTTCTTCACTAGAGCCAACATTGCGATACTGCTACTCCTACTACTACTAACAACTCACCTCAGCACAAAGCCACCTGAAGCCAACACAGCTATGCACGCTCTTCCTCCATCCCAATCTATTCAAAGCCTCCCTTTTCACGCCCTTCTAGGAAGTTCCCATTTCCTTTAAATCTTTCTTTATGAAGTCTTCCCACCCCAGACGAGGACGACCTGCTTTCTATTTAGCCCTAGACGGTTTGCCGAAAAGGACAATCTTCGGCAATCTGTCATCCCTCATATGCACAATGTTCCTTAGCCATCTCAACCTTTCTTTCATTATAGCCCTAGAAAGTGGGATTGAACCACATTTTCTTCTGGGGATACTTTGAAATCTTAAGCTAATGGGAGATTTAACGAAAATTAAATCTTTTTGTATTACCCCTTTACCCCTTTGTATATACGCAGTAGTGAATTTTCAACTAGTGAAGGGCTTGGAGCATAATTTAATCTATTCGTCTCTATCCTCACAACGATACTTTTTTTTATTTACGAATCAAAACTGCTCTACTAAGATTTATCTTAATGGCAAACATTCTTGGGATGAATAAAAAATGACAATTTCAAAAATGTAAATCATTTCAACTAAAACGAAAGCTTTGCCTGCAAAATCCCTCTTCTTTTCATTGTAGATTCCAAATACATGATGCTTGCAAGTAGAGTGCTAACTTATACTTCTATGGCCTTATGTTCCTTCCTGTCCTATTTGCTTGCCTTATGTTCCTTCCTGTGCTATTTGCTTGCCTTATGTTCCTCGGTACCTTTCCAGAACATGTACTTATGGATTTGTTTGCCTTATGTTCCTTCCTGTGCTATTTGCTTACTTTACGTTCCTTGGCACCTTTCCAGAGCATGTACCTATGGATTCTAGCAGACTATGTTCCTTCCTGTGCTATTTGCTTGGCTTATGTTCCTTCCTATGCTATTCTAGGAGTTTATGTTCCTTCCTATTCTATTCTATAGCGCTATGTTCTCTTCTATGCTATTCTAGGAGCGTACGTTCCCTCCCATACTATTCTATAGCGCTATGTTCCTTCCTATGTTATTCTATGGGACCTCTACACGTGATTAAACACGTTTTGAAACTACATGCTATTTGATTGCCTTTCCTTGGTACCTTTCCAAACGAGCGGGGATTCCCCTTGCAAAAAGCGATATATTTTATTTTTGGACAATTGCCTTAACTCGAGAGTAGTTTGATTAAGAATGTAACATGTCTAGAATTGTTTGATTGACATTTGCAAAGGGGGATAAGGGATTCGCGAATTGGACTATACAAACGATATTAATTGAATAATAGAGAAAAAAAACAGAGCTAGATAGTATTTGCGAATTGGATTGTATGAAGGTGGAGAAAAAGGGTTAAAGTGATTAGCAGTTAAGGTAACCCTGAAGAGCATGTTAATTCATACCTTATTTATTATAAATTTAAGACAACATAAATCTATGAAAATTGTTATTGATGATAGAATGATATTGCGAGTTGACCTAGCTCTACCTCTCCGATGTGTTCTGTATAATACAAAAGTGGTGTTTGAACAGTGTTGTCAGTTTAAAATAGAGTCTAACGTTATTGTATACTAAAAGTTGATACTAAGAGAGATGTAGATGGCAAGAAAAGAATTTTAATAATTAAATTCAGAACAAACCTTAGAAATCCTTGCAAATCAAGTAGTAAGGTGTATGTGAGAACGAACAATCAAGGATCATAAGCACCAACGACCCTAACCAGCAGAGATATCAACCCCCCAAAAGTCCCCTATCCCCAAACTCGAAAAGTGCCTCCCTCCCTCCAACTTTTTGGCCCCCTCACCCCCCCCCCCCTTCCCCATTTTTTTTTTTTACATGATATATTTTTCAACTTTTTTTTTACATGTCTTCGAATAAGATGAAACATACTTAAATTCAGTAGTGTTTTGTCTTGGTTAACCTTGTCACAGTTACTTTCTCTTGATTTTTCAAAGTTCATTTTGGGTTTCTTTCATTGAAATGCAAGAGTTGGAATATTTCAGTAGTGTTTTGTTGTGCTTTACCTTCTCACAGTTACATTCTTTTGATTTTTCAAAGTTCATTTTGGATTTCTTTCCTTGAAATGCAAGAGTTGATTACTTCAGTAGTGTTTTGTCGTGGTTTACCTTGTCACAGTTACATTATCTTGATTTTTCAAATTTTATTTTGAATTTCTTTCGTGAAATGCAAGAGTTGGAATATTTCAGTAGTGTTTTTTAGTGGTTTACCACGTCACAGTTACATTTTCTTGATTTTTCAAAGTTTATTTTGAATTTCTTTCGTGAAATGCAAGAGTTGGAATATTTCAATAGTGTTTTATCGTGGTTTACCTTGTCACAGTTACATTCTCTTGATTTTTCAAAGTTCATTTTGGATTTATTTCCTTGAAATGCAAGAGTTTGAATATTTCAGTAGTTTTTTGTCGTGGTTCACCTTGTCACAGTTACATTCTATTGATTATTCAAAGTTCATTTTTTGGATTTCTTTCATTTAAAAGCAAGAGTTAGAATATTTCAGGAGTGTTTTGTTGTGGTTTACCTTGTCAAAGTTACATTCTCTTGATTTTTCAAAGTTCACTTTGGATTTTTACATTCTCTTGATTTTTCAAAGTTCATTTTGAATTTTTTTCGTGAAATGCAAGAGTTGGAATATTTCAGTAGTGTTTTGCGGTGGTTTACCATGTCACAGTTACATTCTCTTGATTTTTCAAAGTTCATTTTGAATTTCTTTCGTGAAATGCAAGAGTTGGAATATTTCAATAGTGTTTTATCATGGTTTACCTTGTCACAGTTACATTCTTTTGATTTTTCAAAGTTCATTTTTGGATTTATTTCCTTCAAATACATTAGTTTGAATATATCAATAGTGTTTTGTCCTGGTTTACCGTGTCAATATTATCTTCGATTGATTTTTGAAAGTTCATTGTTGATATATTTAATAGAAGTTCAAGAGTTGGAATATTTCAATAGTTTTTTTTCGTGGTTTACCATTTCATCGTTACATTCTATTGATATTTCAAAGTTCATTTTGGTATTTCTTTCGTTCAAATGCAAGAGTTAGAATATTTCAGTAGTGTGTTGTTGTGGTTTACCTTGTCACAGTTACATTCTCATGATTTTTCAAAGTTCATTTTGGATTTCTTTCCTTGAAATGCAAGAGTTGGAATATTTCAGTAGGATTTGTGGTGGTTTACCTTGTCACAGTTACATTCTCATGATTTTTCAAAGTTCATTTTGAATTTCTTTTGTTGAAATGCAAGAGTTGGAATATTTCAGTAGTGTCTTGTTGTGCTTTACCTTGTCACAGTTACATTCTCTTGATTTTTCAAAGTTCATTTTGAATTTTTTTCGTTGAAATGTAAGAGTTGGAATATTTCAGTAGTGTCTTGTTGTGCTTTACCTTGTCACTGTTACATTATCTTGATTTTTCAAAGTTAATTTTGGATTTCTTTCGTTGAAATGCAAGAGTTGGAATATTTCAGTAGTATTTTGGCATGGTTTACCATATCACTGTTACATGCTCTTGATTTTTGAAAGTTCATTTTGAATTTCTTTCGTGAAATACAAGAGTTGGAATATTTCAGTACTGTTTTATCGTGGTTTACCTTTTCACTGCTACATTCTCATGATCTTTCAAAGTTCATTTTGGATTTCTTTCCTTGAAATGCAAGAGTTGGAATATTTCAGTAGTGTTTTGTCGTGGTTTACCTTGTCACAGTTACATTCTCTTGATTTTTCAAAGTTCATTTTTGGATTTCTATCGTTGAAATGAAAGAGTTGGAATATTTCAGTAGTGATTTGTTATGGTTTACCTTGTCACAGTTACATTTTCTTGATTTTTCAAAGTTCATTTTTAATTTCTTTCGTTGAAATGCAAGAGTTGGAATATTTCAGTAGTGTTTTGTCATGGTTTACCTTGCCACAGTTACATTCGCTTGATTTTTCAAAGTTCATTTTAGATTTAGCTAGTTGAAATTCAAGAATTGGAATATTTCAGTAGTGTTTTGTTGTGGTTCACCACGTCACAGTTACATTCTCTTGATTTTTCAAAGTTCATTTTGGATTTCTTTCGTTGAAATGATAGAGTTGGAATATTGCAGTAGTGTTTTATCATGGTTTATCTTGTCACAGCTACATTCTCTTGATTTTTCAAAGTTCATTTTGAATTTTTTTTAATGAAATGCAAGATTTGGATTATTTCAGTAGTGTTTTGTCGTGGTTTACCTTGTCACAGTTACATTCTCTTAATTTTTCAAAGTTCATTTTGAATTTCTTTCATTGAAATGCAAGAATTGGAATATTTCAGTAGTGTTTTGTCATGGTTTACCTTGTCAAAGTTACATTCTCATGATTTTTCAAAGTTCATTTTGAATTTCTTTCATTTAAATGCAAGAGTTGGATTATTTCAATAGTGTTTTGTTGAGGTTTACCTTGTCACACTTACATTCTCTTGATTTTTCAAAGTTCATTTTGGATTTCTTTCATTGAAATGCAAGGGTTGGAATATTTTCAGTAGAGTTTTGTCATGGTTTACCTTGTCACAGTTACATTCTCTTGATTTTTCAAAGTTCATTTTGGATTTTTACATTCTCTCGATTTTTCAAAGTTCATTTTGAATTTTTTTTAATGAAATGCAAGAGTTGGAATATTTCAGTAGTGTTTTATCGTGGTTTACCTTGTCACAGTTACATTCTCTTGATTTTTCAAAGCTCATTTTGGATTTCTTTCCTTGAAATGCAAGAGTTGGAATATTTCAGTAGTGTTTTGTCATGGTTTACCTTTTCACAGTTACATTCTCTTGATTTTTCAAAGCTCATTTTGGATTTCTTTCATTGAAATGCAAGAGTTGGAATATTTCAATAGTGTTTTATCGTGGTTTACCTTGTCACAGTTACATTCTCTTGATTTTTCAAAGCTCATTTTGGATTTCTTTCCTTGAAATGCAAGAGTTGGAATATTTCAGTAGTGTTTTGTCGTGGTTTACATTTTCACAGTTACATTCTCTTGATTTTTCAAAGCTCATTTTGGATTTCTTTCCTTGAAATGCAAGAGTTGGAATATTTCAGTAGTGTTTTGTCATGGTTTACCTTTTCACAGTTACATTCTCTTGATTTTTGAAAGTTCATTTTGGATTTCTTTCCTTAAATGCAAGAGTTGGAATATTTCAGTAGTGTTTTGTCATGGTTTACTTTGTCACAGTTACATTCTCTTGATTTTTCAAAGTTCATTTTTGGATTTTTTGCGTTGAAATGCAAGAGTTGGAATATTTCAGTAGTGTTTTGTTATGGTTTACCTTCTCATAGTTACATTCTCTTGATTTTTCAAAGTTCATTTTGGATTTCTTTCCGTGAAATACAAGAGTTGCAATATTTCAGTAGTGTTTTGTAATGGTTTACCTAGTCACAGTCACATTCTCATGATTTTTCAAAGTTCATTTTGAATTTCTTTCGTTGAAATTCAAGAGTTGGAATATTTCAGTAGTGTCTTGTTGTGCTTTACCTTGTCACTGTTACATTCTCTTGATTTTTCAAATTTTCAATTTTTGATTTCTTTCGTTGAAATGCAAGAGTTGGAATATTTCAGTAGTGATTTTTTGTGCTTTACCTTGTCACAGTTACATTCTCTTGATTTTTCAAAGTTCATTTTGAATTTCTTTCGTTGAAATGCAAGAGTTGGAATATTTCAGTAGTGTGTTGTTGTGGTTTACCTTGTCGCAGTTACATTCTCTTGATTTTTCATAGTTCAGTTTGGACTTATTTCCTTGAAATGCCAGAGTTGGAATATTTCAGAAGTATTTTGTTGTGCTTTGCCTTGCCCCAGTTACATTCTCTGGATTTTTCAAAGTTCATTTTGAATTTATTTCGTGAAATGCAAGACTTGTAATATTTCAGTAGTGTTTTATCGTGGTTTACCTTTTCACAGTTACATTCTCATGATCTTTCAAAGTTCATTTTGGATTTCTTTCCTTGAAATGCAAGAGTTGGAATATTTCAGTAGTGTTTTGTCGTGGTTTACCTTGTCACAGTTACATTCTCTTGATTTTTCAAAGTTTATTTTGGATTTCTTTACTTGAAATGCAAGAGTTGGAATATATCAGTAGTGTTTTGTCGTGGTTTACCTTGTCACAGTTACATTCTCTTGATTTTTCAAAGTTCATTTTTGGATTTCTATCGTTGAAATGCAAGAGTTGGAATACTTCAGTAGTGTTTTGTTGTTTTCGACATCTCAATTTTTACATCAGTTTGATTTTTCGAATTTCATTTTTCATTTCTTTTAATGAAATGAATTGGTTAGAATATATCAACATTGTTTTTTCGTGGTTTGCATTGCCACAGTTAAATACTAATGATCGTTCAAAGTTTGTCTTGGACTTTGTTCATTTAAGTTAAAGAGTTGTTATATTTCAGAAGTGTTTTGTTGTGGTTTACCGTTTCACAATTACATTCTCTTAATTTTTCGAAGTTTATTTTTGATTTCCTTCTTTGAAATGACAGAGTATGAATATTGTAATAGTGTTCTATCGTTGTTTACCTTGTCACAGTCACATTCTCCTAATTTTTCAAAGTTCATCTTGAATTTTTTTTAATGAAAAGCAAGAGTTGGATTATTTCAGTAGTGTTTTGTCGTGGTTTACCTTGTCACAGTTACATTCTCTTAATTTTTCAAAGTTCATTTTGAATTTCTTTTATTGAAATGCAAGAGTTGGAATATTTCAGTAGTGTTTTGTCATGGTTTACCATGTCACAGTTACATTCTCTTGATTTTTCAAAGTTCATTTTGGATTTCTTTCCTTGAAATGCAAGAGTTGGAATATTTTAGTAGTGTTTTGTCATCGTTTACTTTGTCACAGTTATATTCTATTGATTTTTCAAAGTTCATTTTTGGATTTTTTTCGTTCAAATGCAAGAGTTGGAATATTTCAGTAGTGTTTTGTTATGGTTTACCTTCTCACAGTTACATTCTCTTGATTTTTCAAAGTTCATTTTGGATTTCTTTCCTTGAAATACAAGAGTTGGAATATTTCAGTAGGGTTTTGTGGTGGTTTACCTTGTCACAGTTACATTCTCATGATTTTTCAAAGTTCATTTTGAATTTCTTTTGTTGAAATGCAAGAGTTGGAATATTTCAGTAGTGTTTTTTTGTGCTTTACCTTGTCACAGTTACATTCTCTTGATTTTTCAAAGTTCATTTTGAATTTCTTTCGTTGAAATGTAAGAGTTGGAATATTTCAGTAGTGTCTTGTTGTGCTTTACCTTGTCACTGTTACATTATCTTGATTTTTCAAAGTTAATTTTGGATTTCTTTCGTTGAAATGCAAGAGTTGGAATATTTCAGTAGTATTTTGGCATGGTTTACCATATCACTGTTACATGCTTATGATTTTTGAAAATTCATTTTGAATTTCTTTCGTGAAATACAAGAGTTGGAATATTTCAGTACTGTTTTATCGTGGTTTACCTTTTCACTGCTACATTCTCATGATCTTTCAAAGTTCATTTTGGATTTCTTTCCTTGAAATGCAAGAGTTGGAATATTTCAGTAGTGTTTCGTCGTGGTTTACCTTGTCACAGTTACATTCTCTTGATTTTTCAAAGTTCATTTTTTGATTTCTATCGTTGAAATGAAATAGTTGGAATATTTCAGTTGTGTTTTGTTATGGTTTATCTTGTCACAGTTAAATTCTCTTAATTTTTCAAAGTTCATTTTGCATTACTTTCGTTGAAATGCAAGAGTTGGAAATTTTCAGTAGTGTTTTGTCGTGGTTTACCTTGCCACAGTTACATTCTCTGGATTTTTCAAAGTTCATTGTGATTTTCTTTCGTTGAAATACAAGAGTTGGAATATTTCAGTAGTGTTATGTCGTGATTTACCTTATCACAGTTACATTCTCTTGATTTTTCAAAGTTTATTTTGGATTTCTTTCGTTGAAATGAAAGAGTTGGAATATTTCAGTAGTGTTTTGTCATGGTTTACCATGTCACAGTTACATTCTCTTGATTTTTTAAAGTTCATTTTGAATTTTTTTTAATGAAATGCAAGAGTTGGATTATTTCAGTAGTGTTTTGTCGTGGTTTACCTTGTCACAGTTACATTCTCTTAATTTTTCAAAGTTCATTTTGAATTTCTTTCATTGAAAAGCAAGAATTGGAATATTTCAGTAGTGTTTTGTCTTGGTTTACCTTGTCAAAGTTACATTCTCATTATTTTTCAAAGTTAATTTTGAATTTCTTTCATTTAAATGCAAGAGTTGGATTATTTCAATAGTGTTTTGTTGAGGTTTACCTTGTCATAGTTACATTCTCTTGATTCTTCAAAGTTCATTTTACATTTCTTTCATTGAAATGTAAGGATTGGAATATTTCAGTAGTGTTTTGTCATGGTTTACCTTATCACAGTTGCATTCTCTTGATTTTTTAAAGTTACTTTTGGATTTTTACATTCTCTTGATTTTTCAAAGTTCATTTTGAATTTTTTTTAATGAAATGCAAGAGTTGGAATATTTCAGTAGTGTTTTGTCGTGGTTTACATTGTCAAAGTTACATTCTCTTGATTTTTCAAAGCTCATTTTGGATTTCTTTCCATGAAATGCAAGAGTAGGAATATTTCAGTAGTGTTTTGTCATGGTCTACCTTGTCAAAGTTACTTTCTTATGATTTTTCAAAGCTCATTTTGTATTTTTTTCATTGAAATGAAAGAATTGGAATATTTCAGTAGTGTTTTATTGTGTTTTACCTCGTCAAAGATACATTCTCATGATTTTTCAAAGCTTATTTTGTATTTCTTTCATTGAAATGCACGAGTTGGAACGTTTCTGTAGTCTTTTATCGTGATTTACCTTTTCACAGTTAAATTCTCTTGATTTTTCAAAGATCATTTTGGATTTCTTTCATTGAAATGCAAGAGTTGGAATATTTCAGTAGTGTTTTGTCGTGGTTTACCTTTTCACAGTTAGTTTCTCTTGATTTTTGAAAGTTCATTTTGGATTTCTTTCCTTAAATGCAAGAGTTGGAATATTTCAGTAGTGTTTTGTCATGGTTTACTTTGTCACATTTACATTCTCTTGATTTTTCAAAGTTCATTTTTGGATTTTTTGCGTTGAAATGCGAGAGTTGGAATATTTCAGTAGTGTTTTGTTATGGTTTACCTTCTCATAGTTACATCCTCTTGATTTTTCAAAGTTCATTTTGGATTTCTTTCCTTGAAATGCAAGAGTTGGAATATTTCAGTAGTGTTTTGTCGTGGTTTACCTTGTCACAGTTACATTCTCATGATTTTTCAAAGTTCATTTTGAATTTCTTTCGTTGAAATGCAAGAGTTATAATATTTCGGTAGTGTCTTGTTGTGCTTTACCTTGTCACTGTTACATTCTCTTGATTTTTCATAGTTCATTTTGGATTTCTTTCGTTGAAATGCAAGAGTTGGAATATTTCAGGAGTGTTTTGTTGTGCTTTACCTTGTCACAGTTACATTCTCTTGATTTTTCAAAGTTCATTTTGAATTACTTTCTTAAAATGCAAGAGTTGGAATATTTCAGTAGCATTTTGGCATGGTTTACCATATCACTGTTACATGCTCTTGATTTTTCAAAGTTCATTTTGAATTTCTTTCGTGAAATGCAAGAGTTGGAATATTTCAGTACTGTTTTATCGTGGTTTACCTTTTCACAGCTACATTCTCATGATCTTTCAAAGTTCATTTTGGATTTCTTTCCTTGAAATACAAGAGTTGGAATATTTCAGTAGTGTTTCGTCGTGGTTTACCTTGTCACAGTTAAATTCTGTTGATTTTTCAAAGTTTATTTTGGATTGTTTTCCTTGAAATTCAAGAGTTGGAATATTTCAGTAGTGTTTTGTCCTGGTTTACCTTGTCACAGTTACATTTTCTTGATTTATTAAAGTTCATTTTTGGATTTCTTTCGTTGAAATGCAAGAGTTGGAATATTTCAGTTGTGTTTTGTTATGGTTTACCTTGCCACAGTTACATTCTCTTGATTTTTCAAAGTTCATTTTTAATTTCTTTCGTTGAAATGCAAAACTTGGAATATTTCAGTAGTGGTTTTTCATGGTTTACCTTGCCACAGTTACATTTTCTTTATTTTTCAAAGTTCATTTTGAATTTCTTTCGTTGAAGTGCAAGAGTTGGATTATTTCAGTAGTGTCTTGTCGTGGTTCACCACTTCACAGTTACATTCTCTTGATTTTTCAAAGTTTATTTTGGATTTACTTCATTGAAATGAAAGAGTTGGAATATTTCAGTAATGTTTTGTCATGGTTTACCATGTCACAGTTACATTCTCTTGATTTTTCAAAGTTCATTTTGAATTTTTTTTAATGAAATGCAAGAGTTGGAATATTTCAATAGTGTTTTGTCGTGGTTTACTTTGTCACAATTACATTCTCTTGATTTTTCAAAATTCATTTTGAATTTCTTTTATTGAAATGCAAGAGTTGGAATATTTCAGTAGTGTTTTGTCGTGGTTTACCTTGTCACAGTTACATTCTCGTGATTTTTCAAAGTTCATTTTGAATTTCTTTCATTTAAATGCGAGAGTTGGATTATTTCAATAGTGTTTTGTTGTGGTTTACCTTGTCACACTTACATTCTCTTGATTTTTCAAAGCTCATTTTGGATTTCTTTCGTTGAAATGCAAGAGTTGGAATATTTGAGTAGTGTTTTGTCATGGTTTACCTTGTCACAGTTACATTCTCTTAATTTTTCAAAGTTCATTTTGAGTTTCTTTCGTTGAAATGCAAGAGTTGGAATATTTAAGTATTGTTTTGTTGTGCTTTACCTTGTCACAGATACATTCTCTTGATTTTTCAAAGTTCTTTTTGAATTTCTTTCGTTGAAACGAAAGAGTTGGAATATTTAAGTATTGTTTTGTTGTGCTTTACCTTGTCACAGATACATTCTCTTGATTTTTCAAAGTTCTTTTTGAATTTCTTTCGTTGAAACGAAAGAAATGGAATATTTCAGTAGTGTTTTGTTGTGCTTTACCTTGTCACAGTTACATTCTCTTGATTTTTCAAATTTCATTTTTAATTTCTTTCGTTGAAATGCAAGATTTGGAATATTTCAGTAGTGTTTTGTCATGGTTTACCTTGTCAAAGTTACATTCTCTTAGTTTTTAAAACTTAATTTTGAATTTGTTTCGATGAATTGCAAGAGTTTTAATATTTCAATAGTGTCTTGTTGTCCTTTACCTTGTAACAGTTACAATCTCTTGATTTTTAAAAGTTAATTTTTAATTGATTTCTTTGAAATGCAAGAGTTGGAACATTTTAGTAGTGCCTTGTCGTGGTTTACCTTGTCACAGTTACATTCTCTTGATTTTTCAAAGTTCATTTTGGATTTCTTTCGTTGAAATGCAAGAGTTGGAATATTTCAGTAGTGTTTTTGTCGTGGTTTACCTTGTCACAGTTACATTCTCTTGTTTTTTCAAAGTTCATTTTGAATTTCTTTGGTGAAATGCAAGAGTTGGAATATTTCAGTAGTGTTTTGTCGTGGTTTACCTTGTCACAGTTACATTCTCTTGATTTTTCGAAGTTCATTTTGAATTTCTTTCGTTGAAATGCAAGAGTAGTAATATTTCAGTAGGGTTTTGCTGTGCTTTACCTTGTCACAGTTACATTCTCTTGATTTTTCAAAGTTCATTTTGAATTTCTTTCGTGAAATGCAAGAGTTGGAATATTTTAGTAGTGTTTTGTCGTGGTTTACCATTTCACAGTTACATTCTCTTGATTTTTCAAAGTTCATTTTGAATTTCTTTCGTGAAATGCAAGAGTTGGAATATTTTAGTAGTGTTTGTTTCGTGGTTTACCTTGTCACAGTTACATTCTCTTGATTTTTCAAAGTTCATTTTGAATTTCTTTCGTTGAAATGCAAGAGTTGGAATATTTCAGTAGTGTCTTGATGGGCTTTACCTTGTCACTGCTACATTCTCTTGATTTTTCAAAGTTCGTTTTGGATTTCTTTCGTTGAAATGCAAGCGTTGGAATATTTCAGTAGTGTTTTGTTGTGCTTAACCTTGTCATAATTACATTCTCTTGATTTTTCAAAGTTCATTTTGGTTTTTTACAATCTCTTGGTTTTCCAAAGTTCATTTTGAATTTTTTTTAATGAAATGAAAGAGTTGGAATATTTCAGTAGTGTTTTATTGTGGTTTACATTGTCACAGTTACATTCCCTTGATTTTTTAAAGTTCATTTTGAATTTCCTTCATGAAATGCAAGAATTGGAATATTTCAATATTGTTTTATAGTGGTTTACCTTATCACAGTTACATTCTCATGATTTTTCACAGCTCATTTTGGATTTATTTACTTGAAATGCAAGAGTTGGAATATTTCAGTAGTGTTTTGTCGTGGTTTACCTTTTCACAGTTACATTCTCTTGATTTTTGAAAGTTCATTTTGGATTTCTTTCCTTAAATGCAAGAGTTGGAATATTTCAGTAGTGTTTTGTCATGGTTTACTTTGTCACAGTTACATTCTCTTGATTTTTCAAAGTACATTTTTGGATTTTTTTCGTTGAAATGCAACAGTTGGAATATTTCAGTAGTGTTTTGTTATGGTTTACCTTCTCATATTTACATTCTCTTGATTTTTCAAAGTTCATTTTGGATTTCTTTCCTTGAAATGCAAGAGTTGGAATATTTCAGTAGTGTTTTGTCGTGATTTACCTTGTCAAAGTCACATTCTCTTGATTTTTCAAAGTTCATTTTGAATTTCTTTCATTGAAATGCAAGATTTGAAATATTTCAGTAGTGTCTTGTTTTCCTTTAACTTGTCACAGTTACATTCTCTTGATTTTTGAAAGTTCCTTTTGGGTTTTTTTCGTTGTAATGCAAGAGTTGTAATATTTATGTAGTGTGTTGTTGTGCTTTACCTTGTCAAAGTTACATTCTCTTGATTTTTCAAAGTTCATTTTGAATTTCTATCGTTGAAATGAAAGAGCTGGAATATTTCAGTAGTGTCTTGTTGTGCTTTACCTTGTCACTGTTACATTCTCTTGATTTTTCAAAGTTCAGTTTGGATTTCTTTCGTTGAAATGCAAGAGTTGGAATATTTCAAATAATCTTCCACCTCAACTACTAACCTATTATAATATTAATGATTCGGAAGCCCACTGTTTCCGTTCATCCAATAGAGCCTTTAAAATTCCTAAATGCGTTTCTAGTGCTGCCCAGCAATCTCCCATTTACAAATCTATTATTCAATGGAACAAAATATCCTCCTGTGTTGAAATAGCCACAATTATCTGCAAGTTGTATACAAATATAACAAAACTTGATAATATAATTTAATCTTTCCATTGTTAACCAATTTGCTTTAATTCCCCATGTTTTATTCTTCTATTTTTTTTTCAGTGTTACTTTAATTTTTTCTTTTTGGGTCCTTAACAAGTTATCTTCTAGGATCTTTATTATTATTATGTCTATGTTTTGTTCTTTCTTGAATAAAATTGAATTGAATTGAATATCTATTATATACTTCTGTGTGTTGATTGCAGATATGACGCTACGTTTGAAATATAAAAGCCTAAATTCAAAACCCATCAAATAAAAACTTCCCAAGGGAGTCAACAAGTACTTATTTTTCGACCCTGTGGTGGTACATTGGATTGGTTCTCTGCTTGGCAAAACCAGGACCAGGATTCGATTCCTTCTTCTGCAAGACTGACGATAGTTGTGAGGTCCACTATCAGTTTCTGGGATATTTCCTGCCTTGAAAAAATTTCATCATATTTTGTTCTTAATGATTCCCGAGACCGGATGTTTATTATGAAAACATGCTATATCTCATCTCAGGCGGTATTTATATTTATTTCAAATTTATCATTCATTTAAAATGATTTTAAACGTTATTTTATTATTCTTTTCAAATTGGCGTTCGTTTAAAATTAGATTTAAGCCTATTACTTTGTGAAATTCCACCTTATGTATGACATTTGTTTATTTTCGCAACTTTTTTTGCCTCGATTTTTGTAATCTAATACCAGTAATGAAAAATTTGTCCATTATGCGATGTAGATGTCAAGAAAAGAATTATAATAAAGAAATTCAGAACAAGCCTTAGAAATCCTTATAAATCAAGTAGTGAGGTGTATATGAGTATGAACCGTCAAGGATCATAAGCACCAATGACCCTAACCACCAGGGACCTCTACCCCCAAACTCCAAGGGAGTCCCCCCCCCACCTTTTTGGCCCCCTCATTTTTTTTATACTTTCTTTGAAGTTTTTTTTAACTTTTTTTTATTATTTTTTTAACATGATATATTTTTTTCAAATTTTTTGTTTACATTTCTTTGAATGAGATGAAACATACTTAAAACATTAAACTTTACATTTAATATTTTAAAAACTCAAAATGAGAATGATATAGATATTTTAGTCATGACCTTTACTGTTAGAAAAATATTGTTTGTAGTAGAACTTTTTTGTTGAACTAAATTTTTTTGGAGTTAGAAATTATTCAACTTTTTTTTACATATCTTAAAATTATGTGAAATATGCTTGCAGGTCTAGCAATCATACTTTATGCTTGCTCATAGACACGACGCGGCTTTCCTAATGGTACTCTTTGGCGGGTTATTGACATTACCTAGTTTATTGCATGTAATAAATCAGTATTTTTTGCGCAGTGGAACGATAAACACAGAAGTCGTATTTTTAAAAAAAATTGAAGATGGAGCATTTTAAGAAAGTGTGTTCACATGTTATTGGTATTGTAGCATTAAATGCCGACAAGAAGAAGTATTTAAACTATGAAACAAGTAAAAATGGTAGCACTATTGGAAATGTATGCGTGCATTGTCATGACAGTAAGGAATTAAATTTTTTTGGAGTACCAAAAAAACTCAACTCTTATGATGGTGGATATGCGAGAGTGAGATATCCAGAGATGATCGCACTCAAAGAGAATGCCAACATAAAAAAAATAGTTGATGAAGAGGGACATCTTCTTGCTAATGCTTGTGGTAACATAATACCTCTTGTTACACCCCATCGTCAGCTTTCGGGTATTAGCATTCAACGGAAGATCAAAAGAAGACATGCATACTCTTCTACTAATATCATAAACCGTATCTTGTCTATGTTCCGAACCTGTTACCTCTGTAAACTTAATGTGATAATAGACAGTGAAATTGCCAGAAAAATAAAAAAGGGTATTGACAGAAAATATCACTAAGGAATATAAAGATGAATCGTTGAAAAACAAAGTACCTGCAAACGTCACTACCATTAATCAAACAATTAATGAACCAAATAATAGCAAAGATGAAATGCATATTGAACATGTGGATGACCCCCGAGTAGAAATGTGTTCTAATGTTAGTGTTATTGTAGCATTGAATGCTGATAAGGAGAAGTATTTGAACCTTGAAACAAGTACAAGTGGTAGCACTTTCGGAAACGTATGGGTGTGTTGTCATGACACTAAGGAATTAAATTTGTTTGGAGTACCAAAACAATTCAATTATACATATGGTGGATATGCGAAAGTATCATTTTCAGAGAAGTTAGTACTCAAACAGAATGCCAACATAAAAATAATAGTTGATGAAGAGGGGTATCTTCTTGCTAGTTCTATAGGTAACATGCTACATACTGATAGAGCCTATCGTAATCTTTTAGGTATTAGCATTCAAATGAAAGCAAAGGGGAAAAGAAAGGCCTACTCTTCTACTAATATCATAAACTATATCTTTTCTACGTGCCGAAACTGTTACCTTTGTAAAAATAATGTTGTAAAAGACAGTGAAATTGCCGGAAAAATAAAAAAGGCATTGGTAGAAAATATCACTAAGGAATATAAAGCTAAATCGATGAAAAACAAAGTGTCAGCAAACGTTACTATCATCGATCAAACAGTCAATGAATCAAATAATACCAAAGACGAAACGTATATTGAACCTGTTGGAACAGATTCAAAAGGTCAAAAGTTGCTCATTGACATTAACAATGTATCATAATATATTTTTTGTATTAATATTCTACATATCATTATTTCATTAAAAATATACTATGAATTAAATTGTTATGCAATCATTATTTTTAGAGTATGCTAGCATATCAAACGTTTAGAATGTCTATTGAAACATCGGAGATGCAAGAAAAGGATTTTGCATACATCTATTGTCAGAAACATGGGATAACATTGACAAAATCTAAGTATCAGAGTGAATAAGTTTTTTTCTATCAGCATCTTTGTCGGTTAAATCAGATAAATTTGACCAAATCTAAGTATTAGATTGAATAAATTCTTTATCAACATCCTTTTACGGATACGTTGGATAACATTGTCAAAATCTATGTATTAGAGTGGATAAATTCTTTATCAACTTCCATTTGTCTGATACATCAGATAACATTCACAAAATCTGTGTATTAGAATGAATAAATTCCTTATCATCATCCTTTGTCGGTTACGTCGGATTAAATTGAGAAAATCTAAGTATCAGAATGGATAAGTGCTTTATCAACATCATTGGTCGGATATATCAGATAAAATAGAGAAAATCTAAGTATCAGAGTGAATAAATTCATTATCAAAATCCTTTGTTGGATATGTCGGATAAAATTGACAATATCTAACTATCAGAGTGATTAAATTCTATATCGCCATCCCTTTCTCGGATACACGGGATATTAATGACAAATCTAAATATCAGAGTGAATAATTTTTTTTTCTATCAACATCTTTTATCAGATACAACGAATATAATTGACAGAAATATAAATATTTGAGTGAATAAATACTTTATCAGCATCCTTTGTCGGATATGTAGGATAAAATTGAAAAAATCTAAGTGTCCAGAGTTAATAAATTCTTAATCAGCATCATTTGTCGGTTATGTCGGATAAAATTGACATAATCTAAGTGTTAGAGTGAATTTTTTTTTTTCAACATCCTCTGTCAGAGACATCGGATAAAATTGAAAAAATCTAAGTATCAGAGTGAATAAATGCCGTATCAACATCATCTGTCGGATATATTGGATAAAATAGGGAAATTCTAAGTACCAGAGTGAATAAATTCATTATCAACATCCTTTGTCAGATATGTCGGATAAAATTGACATAATCTAAGTATCAGAGTGATTAATTTCTATATCGACATCCCTATCTCGGATACATGGGATAAAATTGACAAATCTAAGTGTCAAAGTGAATACATTTTTTTCTATCAACATCTTTTATCAGATACAACGAATATAATTGACAAAAATCTAAGTATCAGAGTGTATAAATGCTTTATCAACATCCTTTGTCGGATATGTTGGATAAAAACGACAAAATCTAAATGTCAGGGTGAATAAATTCTTTATCAGCATCCTTTTTTTGTTCTGTCGGATAAAATTGACAAAATCTAAGTGTTGGAGTGAATTTTTTTATCAACATCTTCTTTCGGATACATCGGATAAAACTGACAAAATCTAAGTATCAGATCTAATAAACGCTTTATCAACATCATTTATCGGATATGACGGATATAATTGACAAAATCTAATTACGAGAGTGAATAAATGCTCTACCCATATCCTTTAAATACATTATAAATATTATTTGTCGGGTTTATCGGATAAAATTTATAAAATCCAAGCCTCAATTTGATTACATTCTATATCAACATCCCTTTCTCAAATACATGGGATAAAATTGACAAAATATAAGTGTCAGATTGAATAATTTTTTTTATATCAACATCTATTGTCAGATACATCGAATTTATTTGACAAATCTAAGTATCAGAGTGAATAAATGTCTTGTCAGCATCCTTTGTCGAATATATAAGATAAAATAACAAAATCTAAGTACCAAAGTGAATAAATCTATTATCTACATCATTTGTCGGATATGTCGGATAAAATTCACAAAATATAAGTATCAGACTGAATGAATGCTTTATCAACATCATTTGTCGGATATGTCGGGCAAAATCGACAAAATCTAAGTATCATAGTGAATAAATTCATTATTAACATCCTCTGTCAGATACATCGGATAAAATTGACAAAAACTCAGTATCAGAGTGAATAAATGCCTTATCAACATCATTTGTCGGATATATCGGATAAAATAGACAAAATCTAAGTATCAAAGTGAATAAATCCATTATCAATATCCTTTTGTCAGATATGTTGGATAAAATTGACAAAATCTAAGTATCAGAGTGATTAAAATTCTATATCGACATCCCTTTCTCGGATACATGGGATAAAATTGACAAATCTAAGTGTCAGAGTGAATAATTTTTTTTTTGTATCAACATCTTTTATCAGATACAACGAATATAATTGACAAAATCTAAATATCAGAGTGAATAAATGCTTTATGAGCATCCTTTGTCGGATAGGTTGGATAAAATCGACAAAATCTAAATTTCAGGGTGAATAAATGCGTTATCAGCATCCTTTGTCGGTTCTGTCAGATAAAATTGACAAAATCTAAGTGTTAGAGTGAATATTTTTTTTATCAACATCTTCTCTTGGATACATCGGAAAAAATAGACAGAATCTACGTATTAGATTGAAGAAATGCTTTATCAACATCATTTGTCGGATATGATGGATAAAATTGACAAAATCCAAGTACCAGAGTGAATAAATTCATTATCAACATCCTTTTGTCTGCTATGTCGGATAAAATTGACAAAATCTAAGTATCAGAGTGATTAAATTCTATATCAATATCCCCCTCTTGGATACATGGGATAAAATTTATAAAATCTAAGTATTATATTGATTACATACTTTATCAACATCCTCTAGGTTCATTATAAAGATTATTTATCAGGTTTATCGTATAAAAGTGACCAAATCCATGTATCAAATTGATTACATTCTATATCAATAACCCTTTCTCGAATACATGGGATAAAATTGACAAAATCTAAGTGTCAGAGTGAATAATTTTTTTTTATCAACTTCTATTGTCAAATACATCGAATAAAAATGACGAAATCTAAGTATCAGAGTGAATAAATGCTTTATCAGCATCCATTGTCGAATATATCGGATAAAATTGGCAAAATCTAAGTACCAGAGTGACTAAATGCATTATCAACATCATTTGTCGGATATGTCAGATAAAATTAACATGTTGGATAAAATTGACAAAATCTAAGTGTCAGAGTGAATAATTTTTTTTATCAACATCTTTTGTCAGATACATCGAATATAATTAACAAAATCTAAGTGTTAGAGTGAATATTTTTTTAATCAACATCCTCTGTCAAATACATCGGATAAAATTGACAAAATATAAGTATCAGACTGAATAAATGCTTTATCAGCATCATTTGTCGGATATGTCGGACAAAATTGACAAAATCTAAGTATCAGAGTGAATAAATTCATTATTAACATCCATTGTCGGATATGTCTGATAAAATTGACAAAATCTAAGCATCAGAGTGATTAAATTCTATATCAACATCCCTTTCTCGGATACATGGAATAAAATTGACAAAATCTAAGTATCAGAGTGAATAAATGCTTTATCAACATCCTTTAAATGTATCATCAATATCATATGTCAGATACATCGGATAAAATTGACAAAATGCATTATCAACATCCATGTTAGACCAGTTATAGATGGCAGCACACCCGCTCAGACACTTAGTCATAGAGAGAGATATGCAAAAATTTGAGTTAATTTAAGTTCACTTATAGTGGCACGCCACTATAAGTGAACCTAAATTAACCCATTTTTTTATATTTCTTTCTATGACTAAGTGTCTGAGTGGGCGTGCTGCCATCTATAACTGGTCTAACATAGATGTTGATAATGCATTTTGTCAATTTTATCCGATGTATCTGACATATGATATTGATGATACATTTAAAGGATGTTGATCAAGCATTTATTCACTCTGATACTTAGATTTTGTCAATTTTATTCCATGTATCCGAGAAAGGCATGTTGATATAGAATTTAATCACTCTGATACTTAGATTTTGTCAATTTTATCAGAGATATCTGACAAAGGATGTTGATAATGAATTTAGTCACTCTAATACTTAGATTTTGTCAATTTTGTCCGACATATCCGACAAATGATGCTGATAAAGTATTTATTCAGTCTGATACTTAAATTTTGTCAATTTTATCCGATGTATCTGACAGAGAATGTTGATAAAAAAAATTATTCACTCTAACACTTAGATTATGTCATTTTTATTCGATGTATGTGACAAAAGATTTTGATAAAAAAAAATTATTCACTCTGACACTTAAATTTTGTCAATTTTATCCGACACGTCAATTTTATCTGACAGATCCGACAAATGATGTTGATAATGCATTTATTCACTCTGGTGCTTAGATTTTGCCAATTGTATTCGATATATTCGACAAAGGATGCTGATAAAGAGTTTATTTACTCTGATACTTAGATTTCGTCATCTGACATCGTTTTATCTGACAATAGATGTTTATAAAAAAAATTATTCACTCTGACACTTAGAGTTGGTCAATTTTATCCCATGTGTTCGAGAAAGGGTTGTTGATATAGAATTTAATCAATCTGATACTTGGATTTTGTCAATTTTATCCAATATACACGACAAATGATGTTGATAATGCATTTAGAGGATGTTGATAAAGCATTTATTCGTTCTGATACATATATTTTATCAATTTTATCCCATGTATCCAAGAAAGGGATGTTGATATAGAATTTACTCACTCTAATACTTAGATTTTGTCAATTTTATCCGACATATCAGACAAAGGATGTTGATAATTAATTTATTCACTCTGGTACTTAGATTTTGTCAATTTTATCCGTCATATCCGACAAATGATTTTGATAAAGCATTTATTCAATCTGATACTTAGATTTTGTCAATTTTATCCGATGTATCCAAGAGAAGATGTTGATAAAAAATATTCACTCTAACACTTAGATTTTGTCAATTTTATCCGACAGATCCGAAAAAGTATGCTGATAAAGCATTTATTCACCCTGACATTTAGATTTTGTCGATTTTATCCAACATATCCGACAAAGGATGCTGATAAAGCATTTATTCACTCTGATCTTTAGATTTTGTCTCTGACACTTAGATTTTGTCAATTTTATCCCATGTATTCGAGAAAGGGTTGTTGATATAGAGTTTAATCAATCTGATACTTAGATTTTGTCAATTTTATCCGATATACACGACAAATGATGTTGATAATGCATTTAGAGGATGTTGATAAAGCATTTATTCGTTCTGATACATATATTTTATCAATTTTATCCCATGTATCCAAGAAAGGGATGTTGATATAGAATTTACTCACTCTAATACTTAGATTTTGTCTATTTTATCCGACATATCAGACAAAGGATGTTGATAATTAATTCAATTACTTTGGTACTTAGATTTTGTCAATTTTATCCGTCATATCCGACAAATGATTTTGATAAAGCATTTATTCAATCTAATACTGAGATTTTGTCAATTTTATCCGATGTATCCAAGAGAAGATGTTGATAAAAAATATTCACTCTAACACCTAGATTTTGTCAATTTTATCCGACAGAACCGAAAAAGTATGCTGATAAAGCATTTATTCACCCTGACATTTAGATTTTGTCGATTTTATCCATTATATCCGACAAAGGATGCTGATAAAGCATTTATTCACTCTGATCTTAAGATTTTGTCAATTTTATTCGTTGTATCTGATAAAAGATGTTGATAGAAAAAAATTTATTCACTCTGACACTTAGATTTGTCACTCGTATCCCATGTATCCGAGGTAGGGATGTCGATATAGAATTTAATCACTCTAATACTTAGATTTTGTCAATTTTATCCCACATATCCGACAAAGAATGTTTATAATGAATTTATTCACTCTGATACTTAGATTTTGTCTATTTTATCCGATATATCCGACAAATGATGTTGATAAAGCATTTATTCACTCTGATACTTAGATTTCGTCAATTTTATCCGATGTGTCTGACAGAAGATATTGATAAAAAAAATATTCACTCTAACACTTAGATTATGTCAATTTTATCCGACATAACCGACAAAGGATGCTGATAAAGCATTTATTCACTCTGACACTTAGATTTTTTCAATTTTATCCTACATATCCGACAAAGGATGCTGATAAAGTATTTATTCACTCAAATATTTATATTTCTGTCAATTATATTCGTTGTATCTGATAAAAGATGTTGATAGAAAAAAAAATTATTCACTCTGATATTTAGATTTGTCAATAATATCCCTTTTATCCAAGAAAGGGATGTCGATATAGGATTTAATCACTCTGATACTTAGATTTTGTCAATTTTATCCAACATATCAAACAAAGGATGTTGATAATGAATTTATTCACTCTGATACTTAGATTGTGTCTATTTATCCGATATATCAGACCAATGATGTTGATAAGGCATTTATTCACTCTGATACTTAGATTTTGTCAATTTTATCCGACGTAACCGACAAAGGATGATAATAAGGAATTTATTCATTCTAATACACATATTTTGTGAATGTTATTTGATGTATCAGACAAAGAGAAGTTGATAAAGAATTTATCCACTCTAATACATAGATTTTGACAATGTTATCCAACGTATCCGAAAAAGGATGTTGATAAAGAATTTATTCAATCTGATACTTAGATTTAGTCAATTTTATCCGATGTATCTGACAAATATGTTGATAGAAAAAATTTATTCACTCTGATACTTGATTTGGTCAATGTTATCCTATGTGTCTGACAATAGATGTATGCAAAATCTCATTCTTATATCTCCGATGTTTCAATAGACATTCTAAACGTTTGATATGCTAGCATACTCTAAAAATAATGAATGCATAACAATTTAATTCATAGCATATTTTTAATGAAATAATGACATGTAGAATATTAATACAAAAAATATATTATGATACATTATTAATATCAATGAGCAACTTTGGACATTTTGAATCTATTCCACAAAATAGTTCAACATGTTCTCTCTTGATATTGTAGCTATTGTCTTCTCTTAGTTTGTAATCAGTAGAATAATCATTATTCTATTTTGAGTCATACAAAATATTTACTGGTGTGTCACCGACAGGTTCAATATACGTTTCATCTTTGGTATTATTTGATTCATTGACTGTTTGATCGATGGTAGTAACGTTTGCCGACACTTTGTTTTTCATCGATTCATCTTTATATTCCTTAGTGATATTTTCTACCAATGCCATTTTTATTTTTCTGGCAATTTTACTGTCTATTACAACATTATTTTTACAAAGGTAACAGTTTCGGCACTTAGACAAGATATGGTTTATGATATTATTAGAAGAGTAGGCCTTTCTTTTCCCCTTTTCTTTCATTTTAATGCTAATTCCTAAATGATGACGATAGGTTCTATCAGTAGGTAGTATGTTACCTATAACACTAGTAAGAAGATGCCCCTCTTGATCAACGATTATTCTTATTTTGGCATTCTCTTTGAGTACTAACTCCTCTGGAAATAATACTTTCACATATCCACCATTTGTATAATTGAATTGTTTTGGTACTCCAAAGAAAATTAATTCCTTAGTGTCATGACAACACATGCATACGTTTCCGATAGTGCTACCACTTGTACTTGTTTCTTAGTTCAAATACTTCTCCTTGTCAGCATTCAATGTTACAATAACACTAACATGTGAACACATTTCTACTGGGGGGTCATCCACATGTTCAATATGCATTTCATCTTTGCTATTATTTGGTTCATTAATTGTTCGATTAAAGGTAGTGACGTTTGCTGGTACTTTGTTTTTTATCGATTCATCTTTATATTCCTAAGTGATATTTTCTGTCAATGCCCTTTTTATTTTTCTGGTAATTTCACTGTCTATTATCACATTATTTTTAAAGAGGTAACAGTTTCGGCACGTAGACAAGATATGGTTTATGATATTAGTAGAAGAGTATGCCTGTCTTCTTTTAATCTTCCGTTGAATAATAATATCCGAAAGCTGACGATGGGGTGTAACAAGAGGTAGCATGTTACCACAAGCACTAGCAGGAAGATGTCCTTCTTCATCAACTATTATTTTTATGTTGGCATTCTCTTTGAGTGCGATCATCTCTGGATATCTCACTCTCGCATATCCACCATCATAAGAGTTTTTATTTTTTTGGTACTCCAAAGAAATTAAATTCCTTACTGTCATGACAATGCAAGAATATATTTCCAATAGTGCTACCACTTGTACTTGTTTCATAGTTCAAATACTTTTCATTGTTGGCATTCAATGCTAAAATACCTTTAACATTTGAACACAATGTCTTAAAATGCTCCATCTTCACTTTTTTTTAAAGATATGAATTATGTGTTTATCCCTCCACAGCGTAAAAAATACTGATTTAATACATGCAATAGACTAGGTAGTGTCAATAACCCGCAATTGAGTGCCACTAGGAAAGCTGTGTCGTATCTATGAGCAAGCATAGAGTATGATTGGTAGACCCGCAAGCATATTTCACATAATTTTAAGATATGTAAAAAAAAGAATAATTTTCGTCCAAAAAAAATTTGGTTCAAAAAAAAAGTTCTACTACAAACAATATTTTTCTAATAGTAAAGGTCATGACTAACATATCTATACCATTCTCATTTTGAGTTTGGAAAATATTAAATGTAAAGTTTTAATGTTTTAAGTATGTTTAATCTCATTCGAAGACATGTAAAAAAAAGTTGAAAAAATTTATCTTGTTAAAAAAAATAATAAAAAAAAGTTAAGAAAAGAAAACTTCAAAAAAGTGTAAAAAATTAGGGGGGCCAAAAAGTTGGGGGGAGGAGACTCCCTTGGAGTTTGGGGATTGGGGACCTTTGGGGGTTGAGGTCCCTGGTGGTTAGGGTCATTGGTGCTTATGATCCTTGACGGTTCATACTCATATACACCTCACTACTTGATTTGTAAGGATTTCTACGGGTTGTTCTGAATTTCATTATTATAAATTCTTTTCTTGACATCTACATCTCTATTAGTATCAACTTTTTAGTATACTATAACGTTAGACTCTATTTTAAATTGAAAACACTGTTCAAACGCCACTTGTGTATTATACAGAACACATCGAAGAAGTAAAGCCAGGTCAACTCACAGGACCACTTTATCATCGTTAACCATTTTCGTAGATTGATGGTATTCCAAATTTATAATAAATAAGCTATGAGTTAACAACCCCGAGGGGTTACCTTAACTGCTAATCAGTTTCACCCTTTTTCTCCACCTTCTCACGATCCGATCACTAATTAGGATCATTCACATCCCTATTATTCAATCAAAAATTAATATCGTTCATACAGACCAATTCGCAAAGGCTATAACCTTTTTTGCCTATAGAGTTAGTTTTTACGCAAAATGATTCAACATCATATGCCAATCAATCAATTCTGAGTGTAGCATCCTATTCTTTAATTAGCAGCGACACATTCGTAACAAACTAGTCTTGACTAAAGGCAATTGTCCAAAAAATCAGAAACCAGTCTCATTGCCTTACACAATCTCGTGTGCTCTTTAAAAAAGTGTATAGGTCTTGTAGAAGTATAACATAAGTGTGAGGGGATACTCACTCTCTTTGAAAAGGTGTAGAGCATCCATAGAATAGCACAGTAAGGAATATAAACCAAGCAAATCCATAAGGCCATGCTCTGGAAAGGTACCAAGGAACATAATGTACGCAAATAGCATGGTAAGGAACATAGTCTACGCAAATCCATAATTAGCATACTACTGCTGACTGTCAAACAGAAAGGGAGACAGAGGTCTGAAGATGATTCTCTCGAGAACTTTGGATATAACAGGAAGAATTGAGATTGGACGATAATTACCTATCTCAGTTGGATCCCCCTTTTTAAGAACTGGAATAACAATGGCTGACTTTAGTAAATCAGGGAAAACTCCGTGGGCTAAAGATAGGTTTGCAATATGCTTGATGGGCTCATAAACAAAAGGAGATATGGTCTTCAGGAGCTTATTACTTAATCCAAGACAGTCAGGAATAAAACTATTAGGATGAAAACCGATAATTTTAAGTGCCTCATTGCTATCAGTTGGGCAGAAAAACATGGATCTAGGATTGAAGCAGGGAAATACAGCCTGTACGGAGAAGCGGAAGTCAGTATGAGCAATATTAGAAAAATAATTATTAAATGCATCAGGTTCATGTAAAGGGTCAATTCATTTATCATTTGTGTCTTTAAGGCGAATAGGTATAGACTTTGATTTTCTATTTTTGAGAGTATATCATTAATGGTGGACCAAATCTTTTTCAAGTTTCATTTGCAATTGAGAATTGTTGTATAATAATAATTTTTTTTCGCTTCACGGATGAGTTTAGTGTATAAGTTTTTATAATTTTTATATTTTGATAGGTCAATATCACTACTGGTCTCACAGGCTAACTTATATAATTTGTTTTTATGATATGAGGAGACAATTAGGCTATTTGACATCCCGGGGCATATAGGGATATTTTTCCGGTTAGGTTTACGAATAGGAAAAGTTGAATGGATAATCTCACTTAGCCTTTGCGCAAAACCATTTGTGGCAAAATTTACAATTTAAGACAATTTAATGACAATTTAAGACATCGGACCAGTCAGTGGTTCTTAGGCAATCAATAAAATAGGTTATATGTTACTACAGAGTTGTAATTTCTAGTAGGTGTTGGGATATTAATTCTAGGGCGTAAGGGTAGTGGTTGCGAAGATAGTGACAAGTAAATAGGAAAATGGTTTGACAGATCCGAAAATATTATATTTGAGGACAGGTCATTTCCCAGGGAAGTGGACACAAAAATTTTATCAATTAATGTTGAAGTTGATCTCACAGGATCAACTCTACTGGGGAAAAAATTGTGGGTAGAAGACCAGAGCGGTTTTTTCGCGTGTTCAATATTTTTACCAACATTGAGTAGATTGCAATTAAAGTCCCCAAGAACTATTGCCTTTTTATGGGATAGGTTAATAAAATTAGAAAAGTCATCAAACAGATTACAAAAACATGAGGTTGGAAATGGAGGAGGTTTATAAAATAAGGAGAGTATATAGGAATTTTGGCTGATAACTATGTTAATAGTTATTGAATAAATACATCTGAGATTTATTTGTGTAGAGAAAATAGCGCCGAAGTGGGTTTTTGCCAAATTATTCAGAATAATGCATTTCAACTGATTGGGTAACTCTAAATGGGAAATAAGCATAGAGGTAACTGTAAAGCTGGTTAATTTAAAGTATACGGTCGATTCATCTTCCAAAGCATTTTGAGAAACTGTGCGAAATCTGTTGGGAGTAATTCCAGGTAGCTTTGTCGATCTTGATGTCTTTCCTTGCGCAGGTTTTTCCTAAAGAGGGTTCTTCAGTTGTTTTTTTTGGGGGGGGGGCACTTGGTATCAAGGGGAACCATGGATTAGTTTTATCTCGGATGAAATTATTCTGAAAATTTTCAACACTAAGGGAAGCATTGGGAACTGTTGGTGTCCTGGGGGCTGCTGATGGTATGGGGGCTGCTGGTTGCCTCGGGCCTGTTGGTGGTTCAGGGGCTGTTGGTGGTTCAGGGGACTATTGGTGTCCTTGGGACTTGCATTGCTACAAAAGGGATTGGAAGTTGTTGCTCTTTTGCTATTCTTAGTATCTCTGCCCTTTGATTATATTTGGGACAGTTTCCTTTATCTAGGGACTGGTGTTTGCCCTTACAATTAGTACATATTGGGTCAAAGTGACCGTTTGACTCATTATGGTCCTTGCCTAGGTTAATCTTACAAATGTTGGAATCCTCTCTGCAGTATTTATCTGAGTGCCCAAGCTTTAGACATTTAGTACACTGTAATGGCTTTTCTTTGTAAGGCTTGAAAGATTTTTGTTGGCCAAAGAGGAACACTTTGTCAATATTAAATTGACCTTGAAGCTCAAACAACACAGTTTTAAAGTTTGAGGTTTCAGTGGTTTCGCGACCAAGGGTATGGACACTAGAGACCGGAATGCATTCATCTTTTTCGGTCATCAATGCTTCCTTCAGGTCCGAGTTTAGAAACGATTTAGGGACATTGTAGAGCAATATCTTTGTTTATATCGGGCTTGGGGACCACAGATGGGCTATGAAAACAACATTTTCAACACTTTTCAGTTCTATTACCTTTTTCACTGATGTGGGATCGTTCAAAAGGATATCAAGGGATCCTGATCTGTTCATATTCATTTTAAAGTTGCAACGAATGGTATTGAAGAGGGAAACTTGCAACTTTGGTAGATCACGGTTGTTAAACAAGCAATTCAAGCAATCAGATTGGGGAACTAGTTGAATAATTACCGGGGAATCGGCTGGATTTCTTGAAGAGTTGT
This sequence comes from Artemia sp. Qi Xiang Cuo, assembly GCF_049724085.1. NCBI lineage: Eukaryota > Metazoa > Arthropoda > Branchiopoda > Anostraca > Artemiidae > Artemia > Artemia sp. Qi Xiang Cuo. The sequence goes on along the minus strand of NC_142794.1, from coordinate 26,416,377 downwards.
TCGTGGTATCGGTTTGATGTATTATTACTGAATCTGGTGGACTTTTTGTTCGCTGTCTTCTACGCTTAGCCGAGTTAACTATCTTAAAGCCTTCTTCATCTTTTTCAGTATCAGTTGTTGAGGGTGATGGACATTGGGTGGTATCCATGTTTAGGGTATGAATACTCTTCAGAGGGGTCGCTGGTACCGACGCAGTTGTAGGGGGGTTCTAGCAAGGGCTTTTGAAAATGGTTGAAAGGGGGACTTACTCATATCCCTATCAGGAGGTTGTTTTGGAGGCTCCTTTTTTCCAAACATTTGAGCTATTCAAAATCACAAAATCGAACACTAATTCGAATTTGTTTCTCAATAAAATCAAAATAATCAACAGTAACGAGAAAAGTATCAGTAATCTGGTTTGGTGTTTATTTTTAGTTTCCAAGAAATTTAAATATTCACTATTTTAACAAAGTTGAATAGGTTAGTGGGTCACCTTAAGTCAAAGTATCCACAAGTCTTATCAAAAACATGAATTATTCACGTTTTGTTCACATTTTAGGTTACGAAATTGCTGGTATCCAGATTATAAATAATTCACAAGAGAAGTCTTATCAAAAACGTGAATTAATAACGTTTGTGTTCATAGGTTAGGTTGCGAAATTGCTGGTATCCAGATTATAAATAATTCACAGAAGAAGTGTCTCCTCTGAACTCACAATCAAGACTGAAGATATATGATATATAACATGATATATAACAAATAGGTCAAAAGATCAAAAACTTATGTTTGTATGTGTACAATGTTTGTAAGACTGATCTTTATCATTGTTCGAAATATATAAAATTCTTTTAGTTTAGAAATATCTCTCAAATGTTTTGAGCCTGAGATCTTAATATATATTATTTCGTCATGTTTGCCGAATGAAATCCTCTTTCAGCTGACTTTAGAATATCTCCCAAAGAGCTTTTGGATCTGCAGAATTTCAAAAACCAAAATCTGAACGAAGAGTATTTGCATTACAGAAAACATTTTGGACTGTGTCGATTCTTCTAGACCATCTATCTACTGTTTATCGTCGAATGACGGACCATGAGCTAGACATGCTTGTTTGTATGTAGAATAAGGAACCTGATTCGCAGTAAGAAGATCTTCAAAACTTGTTGAATACTTCACGTGATACAGAAGAACTCGCAAACAGAAACACTCCGGAAGAGCTACCAAGATATTTTCTTTGTTGCTCGCTTTCATTTTGACTGGCTGTAATTCACGCTGTCACATATATTCTAACCGCATATTCCTATATATATATATAAATATATATATATATATATATATATATATATATATATATATATATATATATATATATATATATATATATATATATATATATATATATATATATATATATATATATATATATATATATATATATATATATATTGGAGGGGGTATTTTTTGTGGCAGTGGGGGGATTTTGACCGTGGGGAATTTTGTTGGGAGGAAGCTTTCCGGGAGGTATTTTAAAGCAGAAGTTTTTCAAAGGGAGAATTTTCTAGAATGCATATACGGAATTCTTTTTATTTTCCGTACTTTTTATTTGGCGGCTCAATTTTACATAGCAAGAGATTGCTCGGAGGAAATTGTCCAGGAATATTTTTAGTGGGGTTAATTATTATCAAGAAGTGAATCACCTTGGTGTAGGGGGAGGTATTTTAAAGGGAGTAATTTTGCACAGGAAGAATTTTTCGTTGGAGGAGGAGAATTTTCCGGGGAATATTATCTTTGGAGTGGGATTTCCTAGCTTGATTTTAAAAACAACCAGAAATTAAATAACAAAAGTTATCTCAAATGAAAGTAAGGAGCAATATTAAACTTAAAACGAACATAAATTATTCCATACATGAAGGGGCTGACCTCTCCTAAATTCTTCGCTCGTTGTGCTAAAGTTTTCAGTGCTTCTTTTTCCAATTCAACGACCCTTGTTTCTCAGGTGTTCTTAAAGAGTTTTGACAAAAATTTGAACTTTAGCGTAAGGTACCTGGGAGGAATAGGGGTGAACCCCCCTAAAATATGGAATAATTTTTTCTTCTTAATTTTCAGTTTTGCTTCTTACTTTCACTTTATTTTTTTTTACTTAATTTCTAGGTTTCAATTTACTTTTTACTTTAAGGATATCATTAACCATTCCATATGAAGACGATTTGCGTGTATATCCATTCGATGTATTGTCAGCAAAATTCACACTTGTAAGTTGTAAGTATACCTGTTTTCGTTTTTGAGTGTTTCACTTTTGTATTTCATCTAGGCCTATATTTTCACTTCTCTGTCTGTGATCCTTAATCCTTAGCATACTCCGTCATTCGTTTGCTTCCAATTCGGTTCTATCAGCCAAAATGTCACCACTTTCTTACAATAAAAAAATTATTACAAATATATATATATATATATATATATATATATATATATATATATATATATATATATATATATATATATATATATAATATATATATATACATTAGTAGTAACCTATATGCTGATTTGAGGAGTGATTGCGTAATTTGTCTTATCTCTAGCATGTATAAGAATATACACTATAGTTTGACGTGCACATTGTAAAAAGCGATTAAACCTTTTATACCTATAAAGTGATCAAACACGTTTTGAAACTATAGTCAGGATTGTATAAGAAAAGCAGACTGCCTATTGCTATATATTTCAATTGCACAAGGAATTTCACAAGAATATACAGTACAGTTTCACGTGCACATTGCAAATAGCGAGCCAAACCTATAAAGTGGTCAAAAATGTTTTGAGAGTATAGTCGAGATTGTATAACACAACCAGACTGGTTTTTGATGCAACACCCATTTTCTTAGGGCCAATAGGATTTCCCAATAGGTTTCAAATTGACTCAATGATATTAGCGTGATACTCTCAATCAAAGCATCGGGAAATGTGCACTCTAAACGTACATTCCCTGTTCGTACTTTGCTCATATCCTGGGTCCCCGACAGGTCCAAAAAAATTACGCCATGATTTTCTGAAAACATTGAATCGGTTATTCCATTTTCAAATAGTTGGGAGTCATGATCTAGGGATTGCTTGGTAAACTCGTACAGAGTTCTATAGGATTTTTGTCAAAAGATAGAGTGTACAGTGGAATACCATTCACTTTGCACACAAGGCTAGATAGACAGAAAAAATTAAAATCATGGGGGGATTCAGTCCAGGATCCAACAGCACTGCCACTCTTCACAAAGTCCAAAGCCAATTTTGATGGGACTTCTCCATTGATAAATGATGAATCGGTATAGCTTTGAGAGCCGGTGACAATGTGACGTTGATTGGTGATTGTATGGGGGACAAGAAGTTTAATGTTGTTGCCATTGGCTCTTAGTTTTTCCACTGCCAATGCAGCAGAGCTCATAACCTGTTGTTTTCGGAGGTGGAGAATTGCCGATGTGATAATGACATTTGCATTGGGTGCTGCAGGAAGTGTTTTTCTCAAAATGAAATTCAACGCGGCTAGTTGCAACTTTATGTCAATCTTGATATTGGAGGGTAACCATTGGGATATATTGAATATCTCTTGATTTAATTTTCCAACTAAATGATACTCCTGGCTCACTGCAGTAGTCAACTCGCCGTCAGTATCAACACCTGATCGATATTGATAGCCCAATGACTGTCCTCTAAACTCCTTGCATGCCTTTGGTGTCATCATCATAAATTTTATGTAGCTTGTATAGTTGGATAAATTATTGCTAGTGCTCCCCAATGTTTCATTAATAATTACATTAATTTGTTTGAACAGACTAATTAGAATACTGTTTTCGTATGAGAGATCACCAGTAACACTTGGAGTTGTATTATCCCGAATTTTTCTTCACCGCAACATTTAAATTAATAAATGTTGATGAAAAATCAATGAAATAGTCTTCATTGGAAAATATTTGAAAGTGCATATTTTCCGAAAGGGGTTGTTGGGGGTGAAATTGTTCATAGTAACCATACTTGACACTGACATCAACATTTTCAGCATTGAACAGATTCAATGAGGAACTGATTGATGGATGTAATTCCTTGTGGGGGAGATAAGTCATCTTAAGAGAAGAAATCCTTCTTTGATCTAAAAATCTTTTTCTTTTTCTTCTTCTTATTGGTCTTCCTTGTCTTATTCCTCAAAGTCCTTGTTGATGTCCTTCGCTTCCCGCCTGGGTAGAGACTGATGAGTGAATGAGAAACTCGCATCCTTTTCAACCCCTTCCCATTTTGCTGAGATTTTAATTGCTCACCAACGGCTCTTGCTGAAGATCTAACATTTTCCTTAAGACTCTCCTTGAAATTCTTGCCCGACCTCCAGTCGTTTAGTGTGGAGGCAACAAAATTTGATGCAGCAGGTACAAGATATTTTCTGGCTAGGCGTAGTGCAGAACGAAATAGCCTAGCAAACCAGCTAGCAAGACCATAGCCAGACATTGTATTACACCCCTTGTAGTAGTCCAATCCATTGCCTAATTGACGTGGACTCAGAGCACCAACATAGCAATCGATATCGGGACAGACAAATGGAATTGTTCTATTGTTCATTTTAGGTGTTGGTGTCGCCGAAAATGGGTCGAAAATGACATGTTATCACTGCTAGGCCTTGTTTTATTGCTAGAGTATCGACCAATTCAATTCTTAGTGTTATCTGACAGAGTTCCAAATACAAAATTGCTACAGTAACATACTGGATATTTTTTATATTATAGTGATGAACAAGATCATGGGTTGTTTTCCGTTCAAGAACACGTAAGAGCGGGATTTTTGGATTACCAACTCTCGATGTTTCCACAAAGGATGCATAGAGAAATATGCAAGAGTCTGAGGCAAAACCAGTGGAAAATCAGCAAAAATAACTTTGTCCATCCCGTAAACGGTGCCAGTGTTTTTCCCATTAATCACATTCTGTTTAAAGCCAAGGACATCTCTCAGGTTATCATTGAGAATAATTATTTCAGTGTCAACAGATGAGGTAATGTAAATCCTATCGTGTTCCATTGAATAATTAAAATGGAATGTACCATTCCTACGATATGAGATTTTTCTATTGATTGTACGACATAAATCTGTCATATTATCATATTCAATATATTTCAACTTGACATGTGGATATTCGCTATATTTAAGTGCTTCAACCCATTCATAGTCGACAAAGAGTGACCAATTGAATGGTATAACTTTTATATCATACACACGATCCTTTCTCAGGATTTCATAGGTATTTTTGAGAATACAATCGACAAGAGCTACTTCATACACACCGTCAAATTTGATGGCGGGGGAGACTTTCGTCCAAAAATCACTTGTCTTATTCAAGTCTTTGTAGAAAGGATCGGAAACGTTGGACATAAATGTTACATAGAATTCATTGGGCATTGTCAATATCTTCAACACCGATCCAAGAATCAAAATAAGAGTTGTATCCTAGCCACTGAACAAGTAACTGTTTCTTACCCCTGCAGAGTACAAGTCTTTAATATCTTTTCAATTTGATAGATTTCACTATTATTTTTAACTTTTTGTAGTTCATAGTCATAAAAGCCGCCGAGAATCTCTTCATCTTTGGTATCGCTCAAACGATAAGTTATGGGTTTAGTGTCTAGGATTTTTTCCACTTTAAAAACTTCTGTGGACCACAAGTAATCCCCCTATTCAAAACATTAGTTGTTCTATTAATTCGAACAGTATCAACAACACTGAATTTTTTTTTCTTATTGACAATCGTTTCATTGGAATATTGTTTAAGAAAGGTGTCAATTGCATCATGATCAGAATGATGAACTTCCGTTGGGGTTGAGTTGGACTAGGATCAATGAGGTCGTTGATTATAAATAAACATGATTTTATCTAAATCCTGAATAAAAGCAGAAGTATTTTTCAATGTACAATATCTTGAAATTAAAATTCGAATATTTCTTATAAAACGTCCAGCCAATACCGCGTTTATAGGACTATGACTAGAGCAGTGTGCTATATTTCACTAGTACTTTTGCAACATGAGGATTACCAAATTCACTACCGCGATCCGTATGAATTTCTTTATACGAATCCTGTTCGAGAATACCTTCTATAGCCTGAGCAACTTTAACGCCTCTCTTTGACCGCAATGGAATTGCATATGCATAACGACTATAAACACTGATTGCATGTAGAATTTACTTGTACGGTGTACTGTGACGTCGTTGAATCTCATCTAGAGTTAGGAGATCTGCTTGCATTATATGCAATGGGAAAAAGGCTTTAGTTTTTCAATGATGATTAGCACGAAGTCTTTCAGAAATTCAACCATTTTTAATATAAACGCGTAATGCAACGTCCGCTACCCTTTTGTATAATAGTTGTGGTTGGGGATGGGGTGATGGTGGCATGATACGTTTTCATTTTTTTCTAGGTATCAATGGTGTGATCTTCCTCGCTACCATTGTCAAGTTTCCACTAGGTGTGCTAGTATTTTCCAAGATTGATTTAAAATCTTCTTCTTCTTCTTCTTCCTCTTCATGTTCATATTTTAATGGTGTTGATGACGAGGGTGCATGTTCTTTTATATTTTTTTATAATTTGACTATTGCTAATAAGGCTTTTGGGGAAGTTTAATGTATTTAGAAAGTTGTATAGATGAGCATCAAATGATAATAGTCCTTTACGATATGTAACCATATCATAGATTAAATCAAGTAGATTATAGCTCTTGCCCTGAATTATAATCCCTTTCCCATTGCTATCAACTTGAATATGATCTTGACCACTTTCCGTGACATATGTTAGGAGTCGTGTTCTTTTTTCAAGAAAAGAGTTTGGCCATAGTATTAACAATTTCGACAAAATTTAATACAAATACTCCTTATTTAATTTTTTTACAGCAGCAGCAGCAGAATCCTGAGGAGATGATTCTTTTTTTTATGGTCAATACCACTGGCCTTTGCACGATAGAGCTTATGTTTGTCCACTCGGCGAAGGGCATCTTGAAATATAAGCTGTTTTTTATCATCCTCGATATTCTCGTTGTCAATGAATTTACTCAGATTGTTCTCAAAGTGTTCCACGGGTTAGAGAGCGAGTTCTATTGGAGTCAATTTATAGGGTTTTGCCATTCTCTTGAGATAACTGTTTACAAGTCCTGTAATTATTGGCAGTAAAAGTGTGAAAAGACTACCGCCCGCCTGAAGAAGACGTTTCTTTTTAAAATTCTTTCCTTTCTTTTTAGAGGTCAATTTACGTACAATGGAACGATTTTGTTTAGCTTGTTCCTTAAATAGTTCTTGCAGTTGAACATTACTCTCAGTCAAATTTAAACAAAGTTCGAATATTAGATTAATGAAATCATTGTCAATACCGTGTTTCAACATGGCTTTCCCAAGTGATAGCTTTGAATTGCTTATAACTGAAAACAAATATCTATTTTCATATAGTTTCTTCAGTGTCATGATAGCAACTAATAGGTCTTTTTACTGTTAACGGGGAGATATACTGTAATTTCATTGTCAAAAATATCTGTGAGTACACGCAGTTCCTCGGGTGTATTTTGATTAAGATCCAATAGTAAATAGCCGTAGGGTTTATTAGTTGCCTGATTGTATGCAGAGAGCAAAAATTTAGGGGCCCCGGGGTATATTTTTTTATTGAGAGTTATTAGCGAGCTAGAATTATGAACAACTCTGTAGATGATATAGTAGGTGCAGTTCAATGCAAGTGTTCGCATACATTTGCTCTGATGAAAGAGATTGCGTAGAACCAGAGTAACGGAAATCTGTTCATGATGAGAGTGAACAGTGAACAGTTGCAGCATTTAGTGGGACCATTGCTCAATAGATTCAGCCAGATCGTAAAAAATCAGCCAAGAGTTTGGTTCAATAATGCTGAAAACATCAAGTCCCTGTGTGAATTGTATCTGAACCAATCCCGCCGTGCCCATTGCTTTTATTTTATCGTGTGACTCCTGCCAAATACTGTAACAATAGTAGATTTTTTTCGGCTTTTCCACAAACATTTTATCGCAATTTTTAATTATTTTAGATAAAAGTGTTTTTTGCCTGACATTGACGGCCCAGACAGAAACGATCTGAATGGTGTTTTAAATTGATACAAGTTCCCTTCAACACGTCACCTAGACAACTAACTGTAGACTATAGTTGTCTAATGACTAAATAATTTCCCTATTACCACTAGTCCGTTCAAGAATAATGAGAAGATGAATAAAGAATCATATTTTCTTTTATTATACGCATAAAAGTAAAAGCACTATATAAAAACTACATTGAAAATGAAAAAAAAATTAAACACGAAAAAATACACTTTTTTAAAATTTATTTATAATAAAAAATACAACATTAACATAAGCACTAGAAAAAAACACTTTAATGGATACACTTTGCTATTTAATTTATTTATAAAAAATACAACATTTATTAGAATATGCACACACACTTAAAATAATATCACACTTTTATTTACAACATTTTAAATTTGAAATGGGGTCCCCCGGGGGGGCGGCCACTGCGGCGGCCGGGAAGCGCCGCGGAGCCAGCTGCGGCTGGCCGGGAAGTGCCGCGGGGCCCGCTGTGGTGGACCGGGGTGGGGCTCACTGCGGTGGGCCGGGGGCGGGGCGGGCCGGAGGGGGGCATTAAATAGTGGAATTTATGTGGAAATTGCTCTGCCTTGCACACACACACACACACACACACACACACACATTGAAAATTGTTTGTGATAAAGAGAAAAAAAAGAATTTAAAAACACCCATCACCCAAAAAAAACCTCCCATCGAATTTTTACTTTTTTAATGAATTTAAGTTAATTTTTGTAAACCCAGTTACTTTCTGTACTCTACACATTCAAATCGGTCTGAGATTAAGTAGTGACTGTGTGGTGGTACCTTCACACCACCTTCAAGTACATAGACTTTGTCTGATATGGCCAACATGATGTTATTCTCAACTCTAACTGTGTAGTTTTTAACTTATAAAGAACGAATCGCCATGACTTTCGTTCTTGGGACTAAATTATAGTTCCACAGAGTTTCTATACACACTCATGTTGAAATTATTTTTTACAAAATGTGTAGGTACCCCCTTGCAAACTTGTTTGATATCCTTGTTGTGCGTTTCCACACAGTATACCTTCGGCCCAGGAAACACACCACTGGATATCAGATCACTACCCGTTTCAGATTTTAACATTAACAATTGATTTGAGGCCCGGCGTTTCACTAGCTCTGGGTAGAGGGATTCATCCCAATTAGTGTAGTCGATTCGTGAGCTAATGTACTCGCCATTTTCCAAATCATTCAATAGATTTTCAGTTTTGACTTTTAACATGAATGAATCAGTGTCCCCATAATACACTTGAACTTGTCCCTCAATCGGCCACTGTACCTTGCATACATTATAATAAAATGACAACATGAGTTTTTTAGATATTTCAGTTATTGCACTCCCGCCTGCAATATTTTTATTTAAAACAATGTTTCTTTTCTTGAGATGTAGGAGCACCATATTGGAGTCTATGATTGTGAATGATGTGAAGTCTGGATCCGCAATGATTCGAGCACAATCTTTGGGATTGGTTACAATGTCAAATCGAGTTCTTTTTTGTACGCCTTTCACACATTTTACCGAAAGCTGAGTTCAAAATGAGTTTATAGACTTCTTTTTCAACCTTTGTTTTTCCTTGTGAACGTTTACTGACAAAGGTGTCAATAAACGTTTTCATGTATGGCTTTTGATCAAATTGGAAGGCTCTATGAATCTCTGTGACCTTGAAACCATTGGACACCATCCATTTCAATAGCACGTGATGAACAACGATATTCTTTTTCGGGTTGAGGTCCACAAATTCCACAAGAAATCTATGCAAAATCATGATAGATGGGGATTACTCTGAATCCCGCTTAGCATGCACATAGCCATTGCCGAAAACCTTAAAAGGGAAAGATTTGTTCTTTGGATCCAATGTAAATTTGTTCAAATAATACTAACTTGTGGATTTTTGGTTTATTTCTAATTAAAACATATTTTCTGAATATTTTAAGAAACTAATGCTGATCGAAAGGCTCTCACCTGGATCTTAACGTAATCTTCTAAAGAAAGATATTTCTCGATAGTCACCTGATCTGAGTAATTATAAAAAAAAACACTTCAAAACTAAGGATTCTTACAGATTACTTAGTTAGCACAACAATTTTTTGAGTTTGCGATAAATATTGAAGACATTAATTTGTTTGAATGATGAATCGTATTTATCCTTCGTGTCTTGTATACTTTCGCAGCAAAATATAATGAAAAGTCATATTAAGCACTAAATTTTTAGTCATTCAGAGAAATAGCTCATTTCTTTGAGTCAAAGCTATGTATTCCTCAGGGAAAGGCACATATTTTGGATCATGAGTTGTATTTTTACTTCGTATCTTATATAATACAGATGCAACACATAGTCAAATGTCATTTTAAGCACTATTTTACGTTCTATTCAGGAGGAAGGTTCATTTGTTTAAGTTATTTTTCTTCATATAGAAGAAAAATTACTAATCAGTCTTGTTTCAGAGTTCAATGCGAGAATAGCTAAAATTGGATACTTTATGAACATTACTAAATCAGTGAGTTTCTTGTCAAGTGAATTAATTTAACATTTCATAATATTTGGCTTGGGATCATAGAGACTTTTAATCCTGACCTCTGCTTCATAATTAATTCAGTTACTTGTTATTTTGCAACAATTGGCTTGGGATCATAGAGACTTTTGATCCTGACCTATGCTTCATAATTAATTCAGTAACCTTGTTATTTCGTAACAATTGGCTTGGGATTGTAATGCTATATAACAGTGACCTATATTTATAAATTGAATGGTTTAAAATTGTGGTGGTTGAAAATAAGTGTCTTGAAAAGATGCCAAGTATTAGCGAACAATCGGAGGATCCGAATGACTTTGAACTTATCTATTCAACTGTATTAAATTTTGTCCAGAGTAATTGGCTGAATTCAATATCTGAGAAGGAAATTATTGAATATGGAGTGGATTTTTTTGCTTCACCAAAAATAGTTGAAGCTAAGGCTGATCTATGTTCGAAACTAGCGCCTGATGAAATTCCTCCTCGCCGCAGTGGTACAAAGTCTGCAGCCAGTAATATTAAGGACATGCTCGATCTTTTGAAGAAGTGTGATGATGCCAACTTATGTGATTAAACTTGCAACTGAAGTTCCAGTTTTTCTAGCTGTGGCCTATTCAAAATTAGCCTCTAAAGTTTCCAAAATTCATCAGCTTGTTCAAATTGTGTCAGCAAAGTTGGACAATTATAGCCTCAATTACCCTCAGTTACCAGAACCTGTTGGCTGTAATCGCCAGTCAACCACTATTATCGTCTCTCAAGTGCCGTTTAATTTATTGAATCCTATTAGAAGGAAAAGACGCTATTGATAAAATCAGTGGCCATTAACTTTTTTCTAGTATTCACCCTGTTCACGATAAGTGGTATGTAAACATTGATAAATCTGCTGCCGAAGACTTCTGTCCATCTGTTCCCATCATTCTCGCCGGTACGTCAACCGAAGAAATTTCAAAGGAATATTCGGCCATTATAAAAGGTGTTCCAGAAGATTATGCGATTCAGTCTTTCACAAATTGTAGCGGTATTATTGCTGCCAAAAGGCTGGGCTCTTCGAAAACAGATAAGCTTGATTTTGAGGATTCTTTTGCTAAGGCTGCTTATTTCAAAGACGGTGTACGAATTGGTTATGATTTTTTTACAACCAATTATAACATGCCACCACTTCCAGTCTTCTTGTCCAAATGTACTCGTTTTGCCGGCCCTCATGTTAATACGAAAGAAAATCCATACAATGACTCACCAAAATGTGCCGATTGCAATGGTAAAAACGTGTCCTTTAGCATGTTATGCTCCGTGTCATGTTTTCCGTGGTCTCACAAATCAACAAGCCTCTAAATGACTTTACAAATTTCAATCATATCGCATAATATCACTGGCACAAAAATAAAGATGCTTATATTGATGATCTGTACGAGAACTTTGACGTTATCTGCCTGCAAAAAACCTTGTTAACTGCCTCTGGCAGAAATTTCCTTCATCGAAGCTCTATTCATTCGGTTTTTACTTCTGATGCAGTTACCACGTGTGGTTGCCCTTCTAGAGGTCTGGCCCGTATTTAAAAAAAAGTATTTATCTTTTGAACCAATTCCTTTTTTATTTGGATAAGCACATTCTTGCTGTGTGAGTAAATAGTACTGTGTTTGGTAATGTTTATCTTCCATATAAAAATAATACAGTGGATTCAATAAATAGATTTGCTATTGCATGCAAGTCTTTAAATTCCATGATGAATTGTGTCAGGGAAAATAAACTTGATTTTATAGTTCTTGGTGACTTTAATACAGATTTGGATGAACAAAGTTATCGATCCCGAGAAATATTGTAGTGCGAACCCCCTTACGTGATTCTGAAGAAAGATTTACCATACTCCTACATCCATCAATCTGGCAGTGCTTCTAATATTGATCATATACTCAGTTCGTCACAGCTAGAATGTTCGATGATTCATGTTGATATTGAGACTGATGATTTTGACCATCTACCCCTTTCATTTACTGCTAAACTGAAACGTAACATTTGCAATGTTGCCCCTATTGGGAATTCTAAATGGTTTAAACGTAGTAATTGGAAAAGAGCCGATATTGCTTTATATGTATTGTCTTTATCTACATTGCTTAGTTGTATTCGTGGGCCTTACTATTTACTCCAATTGCAAGTAAAGGGTAGTAAGCCTGATCTTGATAGATATTATGATGATATAATTAGATGTATGAAATAAGCAGAAAAAATTGCGGTTTCCAAACAGCGTATTCGTATAAAAACGAAGAAATCTATATGGGCTGCCGATCCTGAATTAAAGAATTATAAGAATAAGGCAAAACTTTGGCTTCGAATGTGGGTTGATTTTGGCAGACCTACGACGGGGTCTGTTGCAGATACAAAGCAGAAAACAAAGAATGTTTATAAAAAGTACCTTAAATCCATTCGTTATATGGGTTTGGAATTTCCAGCCTCTAAACAGGATTGGTCTAAATTGATCAATTCTGAGAAGATGGATAAAAGTGGTCTTTATAATAGTGATTCGATTTCTAGTTCAGCTTGGTATGTGTACTGTTCAGCAATTTTTTCCAAAATAAATTTTTTCATACAGTCACATTATTTTCGGTTACTTTCTAAAATTATTCCGCCTTCGCTTCACCAAGGCCATATTATTCTAGTATCAATAACTGCAGTTGAAAATGCAATCAAGCAACGGAAATCTTCATCCATTGATATTGATGGTATCAGTGAAAATAATATAAATCTAAAGTGTGTTGTTCTTTTATTTCATTTGCAGTTGTTGTTCCAAATGTGTTTAACATCTTCACTGGTTCTGTCATAGCTTTCTTTGTGGAACTGTCACCTCTATTTTAAGGCGGAGAAAACTCCCTTCTCATTTTTCATATTATCGCCTTATAACCACTACGTGTAACTTGAGTAAAATCCTTGAATATATTTTAATTCCCCATTTAAATGAAAATATACATTTCGGATCGAATCAATTCGGGTTTCTAAGAATCACTAAGAATACAAATGAATAACTTACTTCTTGCGTGTAGCAGCATTATTCCTTTTGTTCGAATTCATGGTGTTATTTCAATTGCCAATTTTGAACTGCGAAAATAACTCATCATCATTTATACCCATGTTCAAGGCGAAACATAAAAAAAACTACGCCTAACATATTGCTTAACAGACAGAATTTCGTAACCATCAAGTTAGTTTAACCATACCAGGAAAAAAACCATTGGTCTATGAAAACAGCCATGACTTTAACAGAAACATTGAATTTAATATAAAATCGCTGTATTGTGAACAGCTCGAATTTTCATGATATGCTGATTATAATTACAACATAAAAAAACAACCAAAGATATGACTTTATAGGCATGGTGTTTTTTGTATGATACATGTATAAAAGGTAATATGGATTTTTTTTTTACCTGTCATGTCTCTTAGATTAATATAGTATTGTCCCACCTGCCCGCTCTCTTTCATTGATACAGTAATGCCCCAACTGTCCACTCTCTATCGTTAATACAGTAATGTCCCACCGGCCCGCTCTCTTTCATTGATACAGTAATGTCCCACCTGACCGCTCTCTATTGTTAATACAGTAATGTCCCACCTGCCCGCTCTCTTTCATTGATACATCACTACTGTTCACAAATCTTTACATTACCAACAAGTTCTATCATACCTATGAAATCTTTATTAATGAGTAATCACCAAGAATAATAAATCATCAATAAGATTCAGCATTAATCAAACTTCTTGGATTAGAGCTAAATCTTTCGAAGACATTATGGATAATCGCTTCTTGTTTGACTTTTATTCTGTTATTCCAGCTGTTTATTTCAAGCTTTTTCAACCATTTACCTTTTATCAACTGCTTTTTTAGCCATCTACCTTTTTTCAACTGCTTTTTCAACCATCTGTTTTTTCAGCCATATCTAGTGTATAAGTTCTAGGGGGTACAGCTACTCCCCTCTGCCCTCCTCTTCCGTAAGCCCATGATTATTGGTTAATATTATTTTAATATACAGCTAAAGAAAAGTTTCTTCTATAAAAATAATTGTTTTATTTCGAATCGGCAAACATTTCAATTCGTTTCCTTGTTTTTATTAATTTTTAACGGCGTTTTGAGATATTAACTAAAGAATAGTTGCTTCTATCAAAACCATTGTTTTATTTCAAATGGCCTAACATTCAAATTTATTTTTTAGCTGTTTTCTTATTAATATTTAACGTTGTTTTAATATATTAACTAAATAAAAGTAACGTCTATTAAAACAACTGTTTTATTTTGAATGACATAGCATTTAAATTTTTTCCTAGTTGTTTTTTTATTAATATTTAGCGTTGTTTTAATATATTAGCTAAATATTTTTTTTAATGTTCGAATTTTCTTCGAACATTTCTTCGAACATTTCGAATGTTCTAACATTTTAATTTGTTTCCTAGGGTGTTTATTTTGTAATGGTTAATGTCGCTATTATGAAGTAACTGAAGAAAAGTTGCTTCCGTCCAAATCACAGCTATATTTCGGATGGCCTAAAATTAATATTTATTTCCTCGTTTTTTTTTGTTTTTTTTAATGTTTAACCTCGTTTTCACACATAAACCAATAAAAACTGTCTTCTATCAGAATGCTACTTTTATTTCAAATGGCCTGACATGATAATTTATTTCCTGTATTTTTTTATTATTATCTAATATTATTTCAATATACGGCAAAAGAAAAGTTTTTTCTATCAAAATCATTGTTTTATTTCGAATGGCCAAATATTTTAATTCGTTTCCTTGTTTTTTATTAATTTTTATAGGCGTTTTAATATATTAGCTAAAGAGAAGTTGCTTCTATCAAAATCATTGTTATATTTTGAATGGCCTAACAACTTAATTTATCTCCTAGTATGTTTATTTTTATTAGTGTCTAACGTCATTATAAAGTATCAACTGAAAAAAAAATGCTTCTATCAAATTCATTATTTTATTTCGAATGGACTAATATTTAAGTTTATTTTCTTTTTTTTGTCTTTTTAAAGTTTGACATCGTTTTAACACATTAACTAAAGAAAGTTTCTTCTACCAAAATTATTGTTTTATTTCGAATGGCATATCATATTAATTTATTTCCTAAGCTTTTTAATTAAAGTTTATCAGTGTTTTAATATATTAACTACAGAAAAGTTGTCTCTATTAACATCATTGTTTTTTTCGACTGACCTGACAATTTAATTTATTTTCTAGTTTTTTATTAGTTTTTAACTTTGTTTAAATATGTTAACCAAAGAGAAGAAGTTTTTATCAAAATCATTTTTTATTTAGAATAGCCTGATATTTTTATTCTCCTTTTGCGTGTTCATTTCTTTTTCTTGAAACTTGGTGCATGTTTTTTTTTCGTGAAACTCAATGTAGGTTAATGTTTTGTTCGTGAAACATGTTGCATATTGTTTTTTTCTTATGAAAATTATTGCATGCTTATTTTACTTATGAAACTTTTAGAATGTTTATTTATTTTTCTTCTTGAACCTTATTGCATGCTGATTTTTTTTTTCGTTAAAACCAATGTAATGATGATTTTTTCTTCGTGAAACATGTTGCATTTTGGTTCTTTTTTTTTAGTGTTACTTGTTCCATATTGTATTTTTTTTTTCGCGAAACTTCTTCTGGCTATTTTTATTTTTCTTCGCGAAACTTGATGTACATAGATTTTTTCCTCGTGAAACCTGCTGCATGTTGAGTTTTATTTTTCGTAAAATATGTTGCATGCTAAGTTTTTTGAAGAAAATTTCTTAAACGTTGGTTTTTGGTTTTTATTTGCCTGTCTTAGGCATTTTCCTTAAATATTTTTTTGGGACTTCCCCTTAAATATTTCTTTGTTCAGGCTAAGATATAAAGGCGGTTGTCCTTTCAAAATATTTCTTTTTGTGTTTTTTCAGTATTCGTGTTTTATATTTAAAAAAAACATTTTTGATCGTTTCTTCTTTATATGTTGTTTTTCTTCATAAAACCTGATGTATGTTGATTTATTCTTTGTGAAAGTTGATCTAAGTTGATTTTTCTCCATCGAAAAACTTGGTGTATGTTGATTTTTGTTCACGAAACTTGTTGTATGTTGATAATTTTCTCGTTAAAAATTTTCTTTGTTAAACTTTCTTTGGTGATATTTTCTTTGTTAAACTTGATGTATATTGATTTTTACTTCGTGAAAATGTTGGATATTGATTTTTCTTTGCATTTGAAACTTGTTGCATACTGAGATTCCTTCGTGAACCTCAAAGTATCACGATTTTTTTTTCTTCGTGAAACAACCAGCATGTTAATTTTTATTTTTTCATGGTTAATTACTTCGGTCACTTCCCCCCACCCCCATCCCCAGTGCTGCTACCCATATTACTATAGTTAAAGATGGAAGCGTAAATGATATTTCAAGCTAGGTTGGGTTTACTGTTTTTAATTTGTTTTAGTTTGGGTTAAGTTGACGTGGCACACGCCACGCCAACTTAACAGGGACAGTAAAAAAATTCCGTTATCTATGATAATTGCTGAATGGATGGCAGCACTAGGTGGTGACTGAAGTAATTGATGCCAAAAATAAACGAAACTTAACATGCTGATTCTTTCACGAAGAAAACAAATCAAGATACATTGAGTTTCATGAAGAAAATTAAGCATACAACAAGTTTCACACTCAGGGAAAATCAATATCCATCATGTTTCACGAAGAAAATAATCAACAAACATAAACTTTCACGAAGAATAAATCAACATGCCCCATGTCTTATGAATAAAAATTGAACATGCAACATGTTTCACGAAAAAATCAACATACAACAAGTTTCACGATGGAAAAATCAACATACCACAAGTCTCATGTAAAAAAAAATCAACACGCAACAAGTTTCGCAAAAGACAAAATAATCAGTATGCAACAAGCTTCACTATAAAAAAAGAACATGCAGCATCATTCCCAAAGAAAACAAAAATCAATATGTTTTGATTTTTAACAACCAAAAAATCAGTATGCGATATGTTTCAAGAAGAAAAAATCAACATACAACAAGTTTTGCGAAAGACAAAATAATCAGTATGCAACAAGTTTCACTATAAAAAAACAACATGCAGCAACATTCACAAAGAAAACAAAAATCAACATGTTTTGATTTTTAACGACCAAAAAATCAGTATGCAATAAGTTTCAAGAAGAAAAACATCAACATACAACAAGTTTCACGAACAAAAGTCAGCATGAAATTAGTTTAATAAAGAAAAAAACACCATGTAACACGTTAAAAAAAATTTAACATGACTTAAGTTTCAGGAACAAAAAATCAACGTTCATCAAGTTTCACGAACAAAAAAAAATCAACATGCAAAATGATTCAAGAAGAATAAACATATTAGGCCATTGAAAAGAAAATAATTTTGCTAGAAGCTACTTTTTTTTGTAAAAATATTAAAACGACGCTAAACATTAATAAGAAAAAAATAAGAAACAAATATAGATGTTAGGCCATTCGAAATAAAGAAATGATTTTGATACAAAAAAAAAACTATTATTTAGTTATTGTAAGGCCACTCGAAATAAAAAAATGATATTGTAAGAACCAACTTTTCTTTAGTTAATGTATTAAAGCACCGTTAAAAATTAATAAAAAAAAACTAGGAAGTAAGTTAAATGTTTTGTAATTACAAATAAAATAATGATTTTGATAGAAACAATTTTTATTTAGTTAATAGATTAAAACGGCGTTAAATATTAATAGATAATAAACTATGAAATAAGTTTAAATCTTAAGCCATTCGAAATGAAACCATTATTTTGATAGAAGACATTTTTCTTTGCTTAATATATTAAAAGAACGTTAAAAATTATTAAAAAACTAGAATATAAATTAAAATCTTCGGCCATTCGAAGTAAATAATGATTTTGGTAAAAGCAACATTTCTTTAGTTAATATATGTAAATGAAGTTAAATATAAATATAAAAAGAACTCAGAAATAAGTGTGAACGTTCAGCCATTCGAAATAAAACAATAATTTTGATAGAAGAAACTTTTCTTTAGTTAACATATTAAAACGACGTTAAATCTTAAAATATGAGAAAACTAAGAAATAAATGTTAATGTTTGGCCATTCGAAATAAAACATTGTTTTTTTATAGAAACAACTTTTCTTTAGCTAGCATATTCAAACAACTTTAAAAATTAATAAGAAAAAACTAAGAAATAAAGTAAAATTTTAGGCCATTCGAAATAAACAATGATTTTAATAGAAGCTCTTTTCTTTATTTAAAACAACGTTAAGTATTAAAAAAGACTTTGAGATAAACTAATATGTTAGACCAGTCGAAATAAAACAATGATTTTGGTTGAAGCAACTTGATTTTAGTTAATATATTAAAACAATGTTAAACATTAAGAAAAAGAAATGAGGAAAGAAACTTAAATAATAGGCAATTTGACATAAAATAATGATTTTGATAGAAGCAATCTTCCCATAGGTAATATATTAAAACAGTTTTTAACATCAATAAAGAAAAATTAGGAAATTGATTTATATGCTAGATCATTCAAACTAAAAGAATGATTTTGATCGAAGCAAATTTCTTTAATTTAAAATATTAAAACAATGTAAAACATTAAATAAAACTAGAATACAAATTTAAACGTTAGGCCATTCGAAATAAAACAATGATTTTGTTACAGTTAAGTTTTCTTTAGTTATTATATTAAAACAAAGTTAAACATTAATAAACAGCGGAAAATAAATTTAAATATTAGGTCATTCGAAATAAAACAATGATTTTGATACAAACTACTTTTCTTTAGTTAAAATCTTAAAATGATGTTAAAAATTAATAAGAAAAAAACTAGTAAACAAATTTAAATGTTAGGCCATTCAAAATAAAACAATGATTTTGATAAAAGCAACTTTTCTTTAATTAATATATTACAAAAACGCTAAACATTAATAATAAAAAAAAACTATGAAATAAATTTATATGTTAGACTATTCGAAATAGAACAATGATTTGATAGAAGCAACTTTTCTTTATTTAATAAATTAAGACAGCGTTAAACATTAAAAAAAAACTAGGAAATAAATTAAAAATATCACTCCATTTGAAATGAAATAATGTTTTAATAGAAGCAACTTTACTTTGGTAAATATATCAAAACAACGTTAAACATTAAAAAAATGAACCAGGAAACAACAGGAAGTCAACAGGTCATTTACTAGGACTTAGAGGTTTTTTTGTGACCTTGCTGAGCAGCAGTCAGTTGCGGTTTAATACTGTCGATTTGCAATTTAAATGGGTTTTGTAGCAAATGCCTTTGAAAATGGCCCAAAATCTGAAAAAAAATTGTTGAAGTTCTCTAAAAGAGGTGGCAATTTTACAAAAGAAATATTTTCAGAAGTATTTTTTTTTTAAATCTAGCAGAAAATTTTTACATTTAAAAATTGTCAAAGAAAGTCTATTTAATTTATCCAGGTACTTAGAGGACAGAAAGTGGCTATATATTTTTGGGGGGTTAGAAATACAATGTGAATTAGAAATTAACGCTTTTAGATTATAATGAAGCAAAGCATAATACATTAGACTACCTTAAATCGAACTTGTCAGTTATAAGGACAAATCCTGCAGATCCAACGTAATACCTGCAGGGTATTACGCAGGGTATTGCAGGGTATTATACAAACGTAATACAAATCCAACTTAATACCTTAAATGAATTCTTATTGCAAAAGAAATGTTGTTGAATTTATAATTATATACTTAATTTGTCACATCTTCCCATATATACGACGTTTTTTCGACATAATACCATAAATTACATATTTTTTCAGAGACCACACTGCCTTTTTATAACGAACAAATAAAAATTCAAGTGGGGATATGTACATTTATTAGACAGTGAAAACAGATACAAAAGTCTGGACATTTCGACCACATATACAGCGATCGTAATTAGAAGATATACTAAAGCATTAAAATTAACATATTTATGCAGAACTCTTATTAGTTAGATTCTTTTAGAGTTTTAATCAGGTGACTTTAGGTTCTTGAAGAACTATCCATCTATAACGGATGATGGATGACGTTCTGTTTGGGAAAAATGTAGGTGTCATTATTGCAATACCTCACTTACGTTGATATGCAAAGGGATCGTCTTCTTAGCTTTCGAGTCGATAAGAATACGGTAAAGATTGAATAATAATTTTTCAAAAATCTATTTTACTATTTCTTCTTCTTTTTTAGATTCTTATTCAGGAAGCATTTTAAAATTCCATTGGATGAGGCAGAAGATACTATTTGAATCCAAATTATCTGAATTCAAGCTAATGGGAATCGATGTAGGTTTAAGTACAAGAATTTATAATTCAAGTAAGTCCTCAGTACTCTTTGTTATTCTGCCTATCCCCCTACTTTCTTGCTTAATACTTTATTACACCGTCACAAATAGTTTGTAAAATTTGATAAAAAATGTGCAAAAATATATTTTTGTGGTTAATGTGCTGAGCTCTAGGCCAGCCTATGTTTTAAATTAACAATTTGATGAAGAAAAAGCATATAATACTAACACATTAAGTTTAAATTAAAATTTGAGAGAGATCAAAACCAGCAGCCTAAAAAAAATAATAATAAATTTCAACAGAGTACAGCAATTGTATATTTTATCTATACTAAAATTTGGGTCACAAACCATAATTATGTATTACTACAAGTGTTTTTAAAGTCTTAACCATATATCAATGGCTCAATTTCAATCAATTCACCGTTATCGGCTCAGAATCATTTAAGCCCAAGCTTGCAATGAGTTATAAACGGGGTTGCCACCGTCAGTAGGATTTTACTAGATCTAGTAAAAAAAACAATTTATTAAATTTAGAAGATCTAGTAAATTTCCCGAAATCTATTAAAAAGTCATGATTTGTAGTAAACAAAACTTTTGTTATTTTCCATGAACCCAGGGTAAAAAATTAGGATCTATTCATTACAAAATCTTATTTTGATTACGTCAGATACTATAGCTACAATTGCTGTCATTCTGGCGATTTCGCATAAACCCTAGCACTTGAAAATCTCTACTTTTCTCTATGCTTCTTCTTGATACTCGCTTTGAAAGGCAAACTATTTAAAATCAGGACTTGTATGCCGGCTTAATTTGTTTTCAGACAATTTTCCCAGACTCTCATAACAGCTGCTACGTTTGTTAGTTAGCTTTATCCCTTTTTAAAGACGCTGCTAGAAACGAACTTTTTCCATACTTGCCCAAGTTCTTTCTGACTCTCTGCAGCTTGCCTTATTCAAGTGCTGGAGCAGAGAGACAGTTCTTGATTTTGTCGGTCATCAAAACTAAAAACCGGAATAAGCTAAAAGGTTCGAGTGTTTCGTCCCTGATGTAAACGAAGCAACTTTTTCTTAGGTCGTTAAGTGGAGTACATGACTAAGTGATCCCCAGTGATTTGACTCGGGCTATCAAGAAACGGAAACAAGTAGATCCCATCAGTCAGAATTCGACACTAGTGAATACTTTAAATTCGGATGAGGCTGAGGACGATTAAAGCCGACTTTTTTTAATTGTGACTACATATTTTTCTTCTTACTTTTCAATTTGTATGATTTGCTTGACATGAAGACTATTGACACAATGTTATTTATTTTAAAACTAATTATTGTATGTTATATAGGTTTTCTTTTTTTTGGCAGCCCTAGTCCAATTTTAGGTGCACTTTTTAATTTACATAATTTTACAACTAAACCGGTAGCCGATCACGTCATTTCCATTTTGAAGTGACATAGATTGTATTGGTTTTTGATTCCCTTGAATACGAACGAGAGAGAATCCAGAAGAAATCAGCTCAAAAGAAATCCTAAATTAATTGCTTTAAAATTTGTCAGAATTCTTTGTAAGCAGCTTAAGTAGTAATGATAGTGCTGATTTCAACTGTACATTCAACTGTACATTCAACCATACTTTCACACCTACATTCACACCTACATGAATATGCTCAAAAGTGTAATTGATTGAAACTGTACATTCAAATGTACATTCACACCTATAAGAACATGCTCAAAAGTGTAATAGATACGAAACTTACATGAAAACTCACATTTAAGTTCGCAAAAAAGTAGTCTAACCTGTGCATTGACTTACCAAGGACAGTGATATATAGGTTTCACTAGTGATTGCATAATATGTTATGAAGGACGGGTTTCTGACATAATTCATGTAGGCCAGATTTCTACTTCATAATATAAATATATGGCCTACATGCATTTTAGGGTAAGTACATTATCCGTGTCAAAAAACCGGTGTGTCTTGGCTAGGTGTTAATATAATCAGTTTTTTTACTATAAAATCGAGTTTCAAATTAGAATTTTCTACAGTTTGAATAGTTCATTCATTCGATCTATATATATATTTTACGATCATTTACATTGGTAAAGATATGGAATGTTCTAAGCGACTTCTGGTGAGTAAATTTTCTTACAATATAATAAAACAAATCTATTTTTGTCTCGTAATTTTTTTTCCATGTGTCTTATTAAAATATATTTGGTTTAGGTTACATCTTATTGTCTTCTTCTTCTTCCTTTTTCAATGGTTTTAATTATTTTACAATTTAGCTATATAAGTTTTGAAAGCGTGGTATATAAAATTGAATTAGATCTATAATTGTCAACCTTTTGAGGGTAGGTACTGTGGAATTGAAGGGGTGGTGCCCCATTTATATTCTGTATAAGTAAGAATTGGAGTATCTAATCAAATTGTGCTATTTTTTTTCATGCATAATATTAGAAATATGATTGGTTTAGGTTACGTATAGGAGTCTTCTTCTTAGTTTTTCAATGATTTTAAGTATTTTACAATTTAGCTATATAAGTTTTAAAAGCGTGGTATATAAAATTGAAATATATCTATAATTGTCAACTTTTGGGGTTTGGTACTGTGGTATTGAAGAGGTAGTGCCCTCTCGTAAGTTAAATAGTTTAAAAATTGAAAATAATTTTTATTTTTATTTTAGGATGCTGTTGATCAACCGTCCGAACAAAAGTGTATGACGTTGGATGAGCCCCAGGACAACATCGATACACGGCTTATCGAATCATTAACTCCAATCAGGCCAACTGTAATTTACTTTACTCCACCTTTCAAAGGAAAGGAGGGATCTAGTGACAAAGCGATGATTTTTTACGTAAGTGTAAATAGATATTCTGAAAATATTTCAATAATTTATTCCATCGATTCCTTATGTGCTTGAGGTGAATAATACTCTTTTGCGATTGACTTGTAAAAATATGGGACACGATATAACTAGATCAGCATGTATATTTCAGATAATGAGATGCAGATGCCTTCTGGGTTTGACAAATTCATGTCTAAAGCCCCGTCAGCTTCTTGTATGCAAGATATATCTAACATTGTAATTTAAGGAAAATTGTTATTTGTAATTCACGGAGATAGATATTCTGAGACTTTAATAATAATAGTTTATTAAATATGCCCCCATTTATATTTTTATGTTATAGCATTCAGCAATTCTTCCTTTAACTCGTAATAATAATTAAATAAATAAAAACAAGTTTTTTAAACTGAAAGTAAGGAGCGACATTCAAACTTAAGCGAACAGAAATTATTCCGTATATGAAAGGGGCTGTCCCCTCCTCAATGACTCTCGATTTAAGCTAAATTTTTTTTTTTTTTAAAAAAAAAAATTTTTTATACATATTCAAACATTAGAGTAAATATAGCTGCGTTGAGGATGGGCCAGCCCCTTTCATATACGGAATAATTTCTTTTCGTCGCTCCTTACTTTCAGTTTAAAAAACTTTTTTTTTTAAATTTCTGATCGTTTTTAGTTAATGCAGCTTTTATTTTGGCTCGCCGTCATTGAATAAGTAAACAAAATTTGCATAAAAATTTTACTTTTCTTATGGTAAATGGCTGTCTCTAAATTTGGTTCTGATGTAATTTACAAATTAACTTGCGTAACGAACTTCTATATTCGTATATTTTTCTTCTGGCAAAAAATACAAAGTTGCAGATTTTGGCAGATATGAGCTTGAAACCTATGTTATAGGGTTTTGCGAAAGCATAGGTTGGATGGCCCCCAGCCCCCCATTGCACTTCCTGGCTGAAGGGCCACGAAACGGAGATCAGCACCGCCGGTTTGGACCTTAAGGGTCTAGTGCCGCATCCTTTACCTTTTACCTTTACCTTTATAGGGTTTTCTGATACGCTGAATCTGACGGTGTGATTTTCATTAAATTTTTTTCACTTTTAGGGGATGTTTCCCCCCTCTTTAAAAAATCATGTAAGTTTTCTCAGGCTCGTAGCCTTTGATGAGTAATACTAAACTTAAAAAAATTCATATATTTAGAATCAGCATTATAAGCCCATTATTTTGATACATTTATTAACATCAAAGTTCCATTTTTAAAAGTTTTGCTTACTATTGAGCTGTATCGCTTGTTTTTTTTGTTTTTTTTTTTATTACGTAGATTTTATTGAGTATATTAATGGGTTCTACATTTATTAAATAACAAACTCTTTACGTTAAAAGTTAAAAAAAATTTTGATTCACACACCCCTGAATCACAAAGGCCGTTTAATTAGAATAGATAGCTCTTTTGAAAGCACTAAAAAAAACTGTAGCGTAACGAGTGAGGTATTGACTTGGGGGGGGGGGGACCCCTCATATACGTAATAATTTCTGTTCATTTTAAGTTCTAATGTTGCTTCTTACTTTCAGTTGAAAAAAACTAGTTTTTTTATTTAATTTCTGATCGTTTTTTAGTTAATGCAGCTTTTATTTTGGCTTGGCGTCATTGAATAAGTAAACGAAATTTGCATAAACATTTTACTTTTCTTTTGGTAAATGGCTGTCTCTAAATTTGGTTCTGATGTAATTTACAAATTAACTTACGTAACGAACTTCTATATTCGTATATTTTTCTTCTGGTAAAAAATACAAAGTTGCAGATTTTTGCAGATATGAGCTTGAAACCTATGTAATAGGGTTTTCTGATACGCTGAATCTGACGGTGTGATATTCAATAAAAAATTTTTAACTTTTAGGGGATGTTTCCCCCCTCTTTAAAAAATCAGGTAAGTTTTCTCAGGCTCATAGCCTTTGATGAGTAATACTAAACTTAATAAAATTCATATATTTAGAATCAGCATTATAAGCCCATTCTTTTGATACATTTATTGACTTCAAAGTTCCGTTTTTAAAAGTTTGGCTTACTATTGAGCCGTATCGCTTGTTTTTTTTTTGTTTTTTTTATTGCGTATTTGTTATTACGCATATGATGGGGTTCTCCCCTTAGTCAATACCACGCTCTTTACGTTAAAAGTTAAAAAAAAATTTAATTCACACACCCCTGAATCACAAAGGCCGTTTAATTAGAATAGATAGCTCTTTTGAAAGCACTAAAAAAAACTGTAGTGTAAAGAGCGAGGTATTGACTTGGGGGAGAACCCCCTCATATACGTAATAATTTCTGTTCATTTTAAGTTCTAATGTTGCTTCTTACTTTCAGTTGAAAAAAACTAGTTTTTTTAAATTTAATTTCTGATCGTTTTATAAATAATGCTTGGAAATCCGGCGCCCCCTTCATAGAAATGTCCCTTACCCCAAAGAAACATCCTCCACGGAAAGATTTTCCCGAGTAACCCCCTCCTTTAGCCCCCCCCAAAAGTTTTTCTTCCTACAATTATTTATTTGGTACTGATTTACTGCTACCAGCACTTCAATCAAATCCGTCACCAAGCGAGAGAGAAAAATTCAGATTGTTGAGAAAAGGGAGGAACTTACATTAACACCAGCCTCCAACGTACGGGACGCATGCCCATTAACCGGGGCTGAAGAGCAATGTTTCATAGAAAATACTGCCTCGGTTGAACGATGGACATGTTTTGTTGAGACTTACAATCAAGAGGGACAGGCCCTAGAGTTGGATCCCTATTTTGCATTCTCATTCTGAACTTTATATTTTTTCGAATAAAACCATTAGTTTTATATATCATTCTCTTGTTCTAACTTAACCTGTAAGAATAAGGCTTCATTTTCCTGACTAAACCAAATATATTTTTAACATGTTCTGTTGTCATTATGAAAGACATATGCCAATGTAACTTTGTTTCTTTTAATTATTCAGGTGGTGGGACAATGACTATGAAAAATTAACATAGTTTATTAACTTTATAAAAATAATGGATATTTCACATAAAAAATAAGCCCTTTTTTCTATAGATTAATGAAATAGCAGTGCCATTGGGTCATGAAACATCAACATTTACTGGACCTGAACCAATTCTAGCACCACCAATAGAGTTTAGAGACGAACCTTCATTATTTCTAGACAATATGGAGTGGCATAGGGGTTTTCTTAATGATTGTTTTGGCGGCATGGCCAGCCTAGAAGATTTAACTTGTGACATTGACATGATGGAGGACCCGGAATGGGCAGATAGATTCGTGCGTGAGCATTTAGGGGATGTTACTAGTGCATCTGAACCGGGTCCTCATATAGAAATCCCATCACAGGACAATACAGGTTGGCTTGATCAGCTGTCCCCAAACACACTGGAAGACATGCTAACTAGCCTAGGGGACTTCATGCCATCTCCATCCATTGCAATTGAACAGACTGGAGGTGGTGCTATTGACAATTCTATGTCACCCCCCACCATTCCACTTAATGATAAACCTAGTGGTAGTAGTAGTAGTAGCAGTAGTATAGCAACAACATGAGTACCCCCTCGTCCACATTTTTTCTTTCCATCTCTGCCTTAAATCAAACCAAAGTCTACAGCACCAATTTTGGAGATTTTTTCAACTTTCTAGTGTTGAGGGATATAATAAAAGATCCCTCGGCTATTACACATTAATATAATAATAAGATTCGAGCCATTCTTGAACAACAGAAGGGGTTTTGGGGGTGGGGGTCAGTTTAAAAGCATCAATAGCACTAAAAATATTTTTTTTAAATGAAAATGCGGGTGAGATGTATTCGAAATACTTGCAAACAGAGATGTTGGCAATTCGTCCGCATTTATCAAATTATGGGGATATTTTTCTTAATTGGGCTAATAGTGTTCAAAGTAAGTGGGAAAATTATAACGAGGGGGGTAGTGGATCTGTGGTTTTGTATATTGAAAGTTTAAATGTTAATATATGTATATTTAAAAAGAATTTTATTTTAAGAGGGGGGACTGGGCCGAGGGCCATAGAATTGAAATAGCATTCAGATTTAGAGGGATGTAAGCGGATACAACGAATCTGTTTCGCTACGAGGCTACAGTGTTTCAAGTTTTCATTTTTAATTGGTGCCCATAGACCACTTCAAAAAGATGTCACTAGGAAAAAGTTGGATAAAATGGCAGTTAATGGTTGGGAGGATTCAAAGTTCCCCAAAGTAGATTTTAATTATTTAAATCGTCAATTTCCCGTGACAGTAAAAGGAATAGATATTTTCGAGCGGGCTAATGAACATTTAAAGATTGGTGTCACGGTGTTACAGTATGAAACAGAATTTGAGGAGGGTCACCGTTCCGATAAGAAGTGCGTATTATTTCCAGTGCAGGCTCCTTCAATTGAATCAGTGGAACATTGGGTGTGGCTTCTATACACTCCACCCACAGATCCCGATTCAATTGGTCATTTCAATCCAATTACGGATATTTGTAGGGTTTTGGGTGAGGGTAAAAAACATGAGGTACGTTATTACTGTCCAACATGTCTCTCCATATTTTTCTTTTATTTAAAGCTAAAGAATCACATAATACATTGTAAACATCATAGATACCAGGCTGTTGAGACGGTAAGTGTAGATAGAATGATCTTACGTTTTAAAAATTTCCTAAAAGCACTCCTGCCGAACAATAATGTCGCTTTGGACTGTGAATCTAAACTGACACATTTGTGCGATCCGTCAAATTCAAAGCGTGTTAAAATACATGAAGTCATAGGAGTCTCTTACGCTCATGCACAACAGTATTCCGATAATACCATGCAAGTGCTGGATGTAGTTCAGATTTTGGGTGACGGTCAAGACTACATACGCTCGGTATTTGTCAGTCTAATCAAAACAGCGAACGGTGCAATTTCGCGCCTTCGTTACACAAACTACCCTATGCTCCTATCACCAGATGACAGATTGGCAATTAAAAATTGTAAAATATGTTGGGTTTGCCCGTGAGAATGTGGTGATGGTGTTGGGAACGGGGGGAGGAGGAATGTGATCGACCATGATCATTTTTGGCAGGAAATTATATCGGGGGGAGTAACTTTAGGGGGGTATCACATCAGTCGTGCAATTTAAACATTAGACAACAATATTTCGTACCGTTTTTTATACACAATTCCAATTACGACTTAAAGTTTGTTCTACCGGCGTTGGCCCGCATTGCTAAGGGTGGAGTTGTGGATGACGCATGGATAGATGGTTCTTTTTCATATAATATCATACCCAAATCATCGGAGAAGCTACTGCTAATAGAATTCATGTGGAAAACAGTTGACAAGAGTAACACGTGCCTGAATAAAATCAGTTTTTCAGACTCTTTCAGCTTCTTCCCCAAATCTTTAATTCAATTTATCCAGGTGCAGAAAGGTGACAAATTTGATAGCTTCCCCCTCCTCAAACAGTGTGTCTCTTATGATAAAATGTATTATTTATTAACGTGTAAGGGTATATATCCATATGATTATTACAACTCTGGCTTGAGGCTAGATGAGGTGTCACTACCGCCCATTGAAGCTTTTTACAATTCTCTTACTGAGAGTGAGTGCACCACTAGCGACTACGAATTTGCTAAGAGGGTTTGGGCAAAGGGCGGATGTAAAAATAGATGGGATTATTGTAAACTATACTTGGCTAGTGACGTACTCACTCTTCTGGATATTGTGTGCAAAAATACGGATAAAATCTATGGGGAATTTGGGTTAGATTTGGGTTTATATTTTTCCACTCCTCATTTGATGATGGACTTGATTTTTAAAATCAGCAAATGAAGAAATAGGTCTGATCGCCGATGTGGATCAGCATCTGTTTGTAGAGAGATCAATGAGGGGTGGGTATGTTTTTCACAGGGACCGTATCATGAAAACTGATCCGACCGGACAGCCCACCGATGAAAAGTCAGACGCGGTTTTTTGGATATGAATTCTCTTTACCCATTTACAATGTCTCACTACTGTTTGCCGTGTGGCAATTATAAATGGATCCACGTGCTTCGAATTTCCCCGACATTGCTAGTGTTGAGGAGAATGGGGCACAGGGATGGTTTTTTGAAATTGTCGGTGAAATACCCATGGAAATCCATGACTCAGTAAAAGGCTTTGTTTTTCCGTGCATAAATAGACCGGTGGGTAGGGACTCTCTGAGCCCCTACAATTTATCATTAGTAGAGGATGGGAGTATGCACTGGGTACCTTCAAAACAAAAACTAAATGCCCGACCTCAACCCAAGACAGAATATCGTTGTTCATCACGTGCTATTGAAATGGATGGTGTCCAATGATTTCAAAGTCACAAAGATTCATAGTGCCCTCCAATTTGATCAAAAGCCTTACATGAAAACGTTTATTGACACCTTTCTCAGTAAGCGTTCACAAGCGAAAACGAAAGTTGAAAAAGAAGTCTGTAAACTCATTTTGAAGTCAGCTTTCGGTAAAATGTGTGAGAGCGTACGAAACAGAAGTCGATGTGACATTGTAACCAATTCCAAACATTGTGTTCTAATCATAACAGATCCAAATTTCACATCGTTCAGAATCATAGACTCTAATAAGGTGCACCTATATCGCAAGAAAAGAAACATTATTTTAAATAAAAATATTGCAGGCGGAAGTGCAATAACGGAAATATCTAAGAAACTCATGTTGTCATTTTATTATAATGTATGCAAGGTACAGTGGCCGATTGAGGAACAAGTACAAGTGTATTACGGAGACACGGATTCACTCCTGTTAAAAGTCAAAACTGAAAATCTATTGAATGATTTGGAAAATAGCGAGTACATTAGCTCACTAATGGACTACACTAATTAGGATGAATCCCGCGACCCAGGGCTAGTGAAACTCCAGACCCCGAATCAATTGTTAATGTTAAAATCTGAAACGGGTAGCGATCTGATATTCAGTGGTGTGTTTCCTGAGCCTAAGGTATACTATGAGGAAACGCACAACAAGGATATCAAACAAGTTTGCAAGGGGGTACGTACACACTTTGTAAAAAATAATTTTGACATGAGTGTGTATAGAAACTGTGTGGAACGTAGTTTAGTCCCAAGAGCGAAAGTCATGGCGATTCGCTCTTTACAATCTAAAAACTACACAGTTAGAGTTGAGAAAAAGGCCATGTCGGCCATATCGGACAAAGTTTATGTACTTGAGGATGGTGTGAAGGTACTACCACACGGTCATTATTTAATTTCAGACCGAGTTGAATGTATAGAGTACAGAAAAAACTCGGTCTAGAAATTTTTAACTTAAATTCATTTAAAAAAAGTATAAATTGGGTAGGAGGGTTTTTTTGGGTAATGGGGTGTTTTTTAAATTTTATTTTCTATATCACAACCAATTTTCAATGTGTGTGCAAGGCAGAGAAATTTCCATTATTTAAACCCAGCCCCCCGGCCCACCGCAGCGGACCCCCGCTTCCTGGCCCGCCATAGCGGGACCTGCGGCCACCGGAGCGGCCGCCCCCGGGGCAACCCCATTTAAAATGCTGTAAATATAAGTGATATTATTTCAAGTGCATTATTCTAATAAATGTTGTATTTTTCTATAAATAAAAAAAGGTGTATTTATTTAAGTGTTTTTTCTAGTGCCTATATAAATGTTGTATTTTTTTATTATAAATAAATTAAAAAAAGTGTATTTTTTCATGTTTAATGTGCTTTTTTCAATGTAGTATTTTTTAAGTGTTGTTACTTTTTTATGCTTATAATAAAAGAAATTATGATTCTTTATTCGTCTTCTTCTTCTCACTATTATTCTTGAACGGAGTAGTAATAGGGAAATTATTTAGTCATGAGACAGCCATAGTCTACAGTTAGTTGTCTAGGTGAACTGTTGAAGGGAACATGTATCAATTTAAAACACCATTCAGATCGTTTCTGTGTGGGCCGTCAATGTCAGGAGAAACAACACTCTTAACTAAAATAATTAAAAATTGCGATAAAATTTTGGTGGAAAAGCCGAAAAAAATCTACTATTGTTACAGTATTTGGCAGGAGTCATACGATAAAATAAAACCAATTGCAACGACGGGATTGGTGCAGATACACTTCATACAGGGACTTGATGTTTTCAGCATTATTGAACCAAACTCTTGGCTGATTATTGACGATCTGGCTGAATCTATTGAACAATGGTCCCAGGAAATGCTGCAAATGTTCACCGTTCGCTCTCATCATGAACAGATTTCCGTTACTCAGGTTCTACACAATCTCTTTCATCAGAGCAAATGTATGCGAACAGCTGCATTGAGCTGCACCTACTATTTTATCTACAAAGTTGTTCGTGATTCTAGCTCGCGAATAACTCTCAATAAACAGATATACCCCGGTGCCCCTAAATTTCTACTCTCAGCATACAATCAGACAAATAATAAACCCTACGGCTATATCCTATTGGATCTTAATCAAAATACACCCGAGGATCTGCGTGTAGTCACAGATATTTTTGACAATGAAATTACAGCATATCTCCCCGTGAACACCAAAAAGACCAATTATTTGATATCATGGCACTGAAGAAACTACATGAAAATAGACATCTGTTTTCAGCTCTAAGCACTTCAAAACCCTCGCTTAGGAGAGCCAAACTCAAACATCGTAATGACAATGATTTCATTAATCTAATATCTGAACTTTGTTTAAATTTGACCGAGGGTAATTTTCAACTGCCAGAAGTAGTTAAGCAGCAGGCAACGCAACATCCTGCCATTTTACGTAAATGTACCTCTAGGCAGAAAGTAAATAATTTGAAAAAGACACAACTTCTTCAGGCGGGCGGTAGCTTTTTCACACTTTTACTGCCAATAATTGCAGGACTTGTAAACAGTTTTCTCTAGAGAGAAGGGCAAAACCCTATAAATTGACTCCAATATAACTCGCTCTCTCACCCGTGGAACACTTTGAGAATAATCTGAGTAAATTCCTTGACAACGAGAATATTGAGGATGATAAAAAACTGCTTTTACTTCAAGATGCACTTCACCGAGTGGACAAACATAAGCCCTATCGGACAAAGCCCAATGGTATTGATCACAAAAAAGAATCATCTCCTCAGGATTCTGGTGACGATGGTGGAAAAAAATTAAATATGTTTTATTTGTTTAAATTTTTTTTTAAATTTGTAAATATATTCCCCCAATAATATGGTGAAAAAATTACACGACTCTTAACCCATCTCTTGGAAGTGGTCAAGATCATATTCAACTTTAGAGCAATGGGAAAAGGATTATAATTCAGGGCAAGAGCTATAATCTATTTGATTTAATCTATGACATGATTATAAATCGGAAAGGACTATTATCATTTTACCCTCATCTATACAACGTTCTAAATGCATTAAACTTCCTAAAAAGTTTGATTAGCAATAGAAAAATTCGAAAAAAATTAAATGAGAGTGCACAATCATCATCATCAACAACACCATTAAAATATGAAGATGAAGAAGAAGAATATTTTAAATCAACCTTGGAAAATACTAGCACACCTAGTGGAAACTTGACAATGGTGGCGAGGAAAAAGCAAAAACGTATCATGTCACCATCATCAACCACAACTAGTAGACAAAAGGATAGCGGGCGTTACACAACGTGTTTACGTTCAAACTGGTTGAAGTTCTCAAAGGTATTTATGAAAATATTGGTGAGGCGGGGAGTTTAAGTTCACCCACCACTCTTTCCAAAGTCAAGGGTGTTCACACTAAAAGTGTACACGACTATCTACAAAATGAATCAAGTTACACTCTGCATAGAAATCATAGACTTCGTGCTAATCAATATCGAAAAACTAAAGCCTTTTTCCCATTGCATATAATGCAAGCAGATCTCCTGACTCTAGATGATTCAACAACGGCACAATACACCGTACAAGTACATTCTACTTGCAATTTGTGTTTATAGTCGTTATGCATATGCAATTCCATTGCGATCAAACAGAGGTGTTGAAGTTGCTCAGGCCATTGAAAGTATTCTCGAACAGGATTCACATAAAAAAATTCAAACGGATCGCGGTAGTGAATTTGTTAATCCCCATGTTGCAAAAGTACTAGAGAAATATAGTACACTGCTCTATCATAGTCCTAGTCCTATAAAGGCTGCATTGGCCGAGCGATTGATAAGAACTATTCGACTTTTAATTTCAAGATATTGAAATTAAAAGAATTGAAAAATACACCGGCTTTTATTCAGGATTTAGATAAAATCATGTTGATCTATAATCAACGACCTCATCGATCATTGTCCAACTCAAAACCAACGGAAGTTCATCATTCTGATCATGATACAATTCACACCTTTCTTAAACAATATTCTAATGAAACGATTGTCAAGAAGAAAAATAAATTCAATGTTGGTGATACTGTTCGAATTAATAGAACAACTAATGTTTTTGAATTGGGGAATTACTTGTGGTCCACAGAACTTTTTAAAGTGGCAAAAATCCTAGAAACTAAACCCATAACTTATCGTTTGCGTGATACCGAAGATGAAGAGATTCTCGGCGGCTTTTATGACTATGAACTACAAAAAGTTAAAAATGATAGTGAAATCTATCAAATTGAAAAGATATTAAAGACTCGTACTCGCAGGGGTAAGAAACAGTTACTTGTTCGGTGGCTAGGATACAACTCTAATTTTGATTCTTGGATCGGTGTTGAAGATATTGACAATGCCCAATGATTTCTATAGAACTTTTATGTCCAATGTTTCCGATCCTCTCTGAAACGACATGAATACGACAAGTGATTTTTGGACGAAACTCTCCCCCACCATCAAATTTGACGGTGCGTATGAAGTGGCTCTTGTCGACTGTATTCTCAAAAATACCTATGACACCCTGAGAAAAGATCGTGTGTATGATATAAAAGTTATACCATTCGATTGGTCACTCTTTGTCGACTATGAATGGGTTGAAGCACTTAAATCTAGCGAATATCCACATGCCAAATTGAAATATATTGAATACGATAATATGACAGATTGTGTCGTAAAATCAATAGAAAAAGCTCATATCGTAGGAATGGTACACTCCATTTTAATTATTCATTGAAACACGATAGGATTTACATTACCTCACCTGTTGACACTGAAATAATTATTCTCAATGATAATCTGAGAGATGTTCTTGGCTTTAAACAGAATATGATCAAAGGGAAAAATGCTGGCACCGTTTACGGGTTGGATCAAGTTATTTTTGCTGATTATCCACCTGGTTTCACCTCGGACTCTTGCATTTTTCTCTATGCATCCTTTGTGGAAACATAAAGAGTCGGTAATTCAAATGTCCCCCTCCTACGTGTTCTTGAAGGAAAAACAACTCATGAACTTGTTCATCACTATAATATAAAGCATCTTCAGTATCTTCCTGTAAACACTTCGTTTTTGGAACTCTGTCAGTTAAGTCTAAGAAGTGAATTGGGTGATCCTCTAGCAATAACAAAAGGCTTAGCAGTGATTACATGTCATTTTCGACCCATTGTCGGCGAAAGCACCATCACCTAAAATGAACAATAGAAGAATTCCATTTGTCTGTCCTAATATCGAGTGCTACGTTGGTACTCTGAGACTAAGTCAAATAGGCAATTGATCGGACTACTACAAGGGGTGTACTACAATGTCTGGCTATGGTCTTGGTAGCTGGTTTGCTAGGCTATTTCGTTCTGCACTACCCCTTGCCAAAAAATATCTTGTACCTGCTGCATCAAATTTTGCTGCCTCAAAACTACAGGATTAGGGGTCGGGCAAGAATTTCAAGGAGAGTGTTAAGGAAAATATTAGATCTTCAGCAAGAGCCGTTAGTGAGCAATTAAAATCTCGGCAAAATGGGGAGGGATTGAAAAGGATGCGTGCGTGTCATTCACTCATCAGTCTCCACCCAGGCGGGTAGTGAAGGACATCAACAAGGACTTTGAGGAATAAAACAAGGAAGACCAATAAGCAGAAAAAGAAAAAGAAAAAGATTGTTAGATCAAAGAAGGATTTTATCTCTTAAGATGACTTATCTCCCCCACAAGGAATCATAGCCATCAATTAGTTCCTCATTGAATCTATTCAATGCTGAAAATATTGATGTCATTGTCAAGTATGGCTACTATGAACAATTTCATCCCAAACAACCCCTCTCGAAAAATATACACTTTGAAATATTTTCCAATTAAGACTATTTGATTGATTTGTCATCAAAATTTATTGATTTAAATGTTGCGGTGAAGAAAAAGTCAGATAATACAGCTCCAACTGTTGCCAATGGTCTCTCCTATGAAAACTGTATTCTACACAATCTGTTCAAACAAATTAACATATTTATTACTGATATATTGACGAGTACTAGCAATGATTTATCAAACTATGCAAGCTACACACAATTTATGATGATGACACCAAAGTTATACAAGAAGTTGAGAGGACAATCATTGGGCTATGAATATCGATCAGGTTGATACTGACGGCGAGTTGACAACAGCAGTGACCCAGCAGTATCATCTGGTTTGAAGATTAAATCGTGAGATATTCAATATACCACAATGGCTACCCCCCAATGTGAAGATTGACATAAAGTTACAGCTGTCCCGATCGAATATCATTTTGAGAAAAACACTTCCTGCAGCACCCGATGCAAATGTCATTATCACATCGGCAAGTCCCCACGTCTGAAAAAGACAGGTTATGAGCTCTTTTGCATTGGCAGTGGAAAAGCTCAGAGCCAATGGTAACAATATTAAACTTCTTGTCCCCCATACAATCACCACTCAACGTCAAAGAGCCACTGGCTCTCGTAGCCAGTGCGATTCATCATTTATCAATGGAGAAATCCCATCAAAATTGGCTTTTGCCTTTGTGAAGAGTGGCAGTGCTGTTTGATCCTGGACTGAATCCCCCCATGATTTTAATTTTTTTGGTCTATCTAGCCTTGTGTGTAAAGTGAATGGTATTCCACTGTATACTCTATCATTTGACAAAAAATCTTATAGAACTCTGTACGAGTTGACCATGCAATCCCTAGATCATGACTCTCAACTATTTGAAAATGGAATAACCGATTCAATGTTTTCAAAAAATCATGGGGTAATTGTTTTGGACTTGTCGGGGACTCAGGATATGAGCATAGTACGAACAGGGAATATACGTTTAGAGTGTACATTTGCCGATGCTTTGACTGAGATTATCACGCTAATATCACTTAGTTAATTTGAAACCTATTGGGAAATCACACCCGACGGCAGTGTTCTACTAGACCTAGCACCATGAACACAAATCAAATAATCAACGTATTTAGTATGGATCCATACAAGTCCCAGTACAACTCCTATTGCATACCTTCGGACTTCATTGAAAAAAATTCTAGTGTTAAAAATACCCTAATCATCGTTAATAGCAGTCCATTGACTATGAAGACCGGCCATTGGCTATGCATCTTTCAAACAGCGAAGAATATTGAATTTTTGATCCTCTTGGCCTATCGTATAAATTCTACACGCCATACATCAGCAACTTTATTGAAAGCAGTGGGAAAACCATTATTCAAAATCAACGAAGAGTACAGGATTTAACGACTAAGACATGTGGCTTTCATGCGCTACTCTTTTTCATGTTCAGATGTCGTGGCTATACCTACAAGTAGTTTCTCGACATCTACGTTGACTTACCTCGATTGAACGACTTTCTAGTGAAAAATATACTTACAAGCGTATTTAATATTGATTTTAGTGCCCTACGAATAAAATGTTAATGTATAAATCTAAAAATGTATGTGAAATTGTTTATTAATAAATGATAAAAATTTATATACATGATAAAACGACTTTTCTACTCTTTAGATTTCATCTTCTACTAGGTATGGGTATTTGTCGAGAACAACTAGTGCAGGTAGATTATCTGAATTCACAGTATACTGATCCTGATGTAGTGCAATGTCAGGGTCACATTTTCTACAGTAGAGTGTAACTTCGCTCTTGTCGTATCTCTTCGTATAGTCAATGATACTATTCTCATTCATTCTATTGAATTCACATATTTCATTTTGGTTATTTGAAGCAATTTCATAAACAGAGTCCTCTAGTTGCGAATCACATTCCGTCACAACCAATTAAAAATTAGTGGGCTTATAATCATAGGACCCATTGTCTTCACAACGATGACGAAGAAATTATTTTCTTTTGTTGTTCCAAGAGTTGAATCGTTGACCCGCCTCCTCCTCCCAGAACAATCTAAAACCACGACGATACCAATCTCGTAGCAATAAACTAAAATCACGGTTAGGATTCTTTCCAATCATACCGGGATATGTAGTCTCCCATTGATGAAATTTATCATAATGACAATATGAGCATATGTGGTGTAGAAAATGAGTGGCGCTCATCCTTTCCTGAAATTAATTACTATCTTTATGTGTTACACCGTTTTTTTTCCGCAATTTACACGGGTTGCATAATATACACTCCTAATCACACATGTCGATTATTGAACAACTCCGAAATGATGACCAGCTTCCCAGTGAATACATACATAGCGGACATGTATGGAACATTTTTTCATGTGTTGACACTCTCACCGCCACAATGAAACTGACCTACCAACAACAAAAAATTGTCTGGGATAGTGAGAGAGGAGTAAATCACCCTTGAACGCCATATTTCACATGAAAAAAAGTCCTAAATTTTTAAACTAATGTTTAAAAGCATATACACAATATCATTTTGCTGTGTTGTGATCAATATATCAATAAATTGTGTAAATGCATTTGGACCACGACGTAGAAGCTTTATGCAGTAGTCTAATGATGGATAATCAGTTTTCATTATATCGACAAGCATTCCCCGAGAAAATATCTTCCTTTGACTAGACAGCTCTAGAAAATCATCATCTAGAATCACACGTTTTTCCATAAGCACTAGATTCCTCATGATTCGCTGTTTCTAAAATCAATTCATTGTTTAGAGACCTAACACTCTCGGTATCAACTATAGACTGACAAGATTTTGTTCAATTCTAGAAAACATGTGCTAGTTCACTATAGAAATAAAAATACCATTGATTTAGAAACAGTTTTATCGATCATAATTACAAGAATAATATTCACTGATGCATTTTTTTCTCATGAATATATTTCGCTAGCACATCTAATGCTGCCCCAAGTCTATTTATATGGACAATATTCAGTTTCGCAGCAAAACATAGTTGCTCCTCCTGCTTAAATTTGCTTAATGATATCACTTATCTGGCATACATATCGTCCCATTCAAGGCATAGTCTACAGCCTCCGGTTATTTCCACAGCCATGTTTGGTATTCATATATCGATGCTGCTGCTGCCGACTCCATCATTAATCTCCAATAATGTAAATGCACCACTAATTTTTATCTACTAATATCCTCTCAAATAAACTATTTTCTCTGAATGCAATTATCTTGCTAATATGAATTGTAACAAAAACCATTCCTTTTATTCAAATCCCAATCACCAATCAAGTAATCGTATATTGAGCAACCATCGATTTCTCTGATTGGCTCCTAAAAAATGTCTAAGTCAAACGGTACATTCTGGTGCAATTCATATAAATAACAAAAAAATAGTTTCTTGTACGCTTCATATCTATTACACTATTGAGTATATTCTTGTAGGCGGGAATGTACAGTTGAATGTACAGTTTCAATCAATTTCTCTTTTGAGCATATTCATGTAGGCGTGCATGTAGGGGTGAAAGTATGGTTGAATGTACAGTTGAATGTACAGTTGAAATCAGCACTATCATTACTACCAGCTTATCCCGTATTTAAATACCAGCCAAACTAGCGTTTTAAAACTGGCAAATTTCCTGTTAAAAATGCAATATGGAAAGGGTTTAGATTTCAAACGTAAAAACAGAAACTGGGGACAAATTTAAAAAGCCATCACTTTCAAACACACCTCGCATTCTAAGCACTCAATTGCCTGAATTGCTTCGTGAATATGAGTTGTAGCTGTTTTTCTTCGTTGATTGC
Source organism: Artemia sp. Qi Xiang Cuo (assembly GCF_049724085.1). Taxonomy (NCBI): domain Eukaryota; kingdom Metazoa; phylum Arthropoda; class Branchiopoda; order Anostraca; family Artemiidae; genus Artemia; species Artemia sp. Qi Xiang Cuo. The sequence goes on along the minus strand of NC_142794.1, from coordinate 26,376,525 downwards.
TTTTTAATTTTTAAATACATCTGAATTTTATAACTTGAAGAGCATTGATAAATTTAAAGCCAGGCTTCATCAGCAGGAGTTCCAGAATTCCAGACTATTGTTTGACGCTTTGGATACGCCGCCTCTGGAATATGACGCCTATCCAGTCGCACATCCAAATAATCCAAAAAAAAGTATTTTTGAACTTATACGTTTCCCGAATTTTTAATCATACTATGAAAACGAAAGTAAAACGGAAAAGCAAAAAAACAAGAAAAAAGTGAAAAAGATTGTGTAAGTCCTATTGATTATCCTCGTAGTAAAAACCGGTGGTTGATGGTGCGCAAGCGGCGGTAGCCGCTCGCGCGAAAATTTTTTTTGAGCATTTAGTAAAACCAGATGCAATTTAGTAAACTTTTCCTCTCAGATTTAGTAAATTCTTCCAGGCCAGGGTGGCAATCCTGGTTATAAATACGACTTCAAGTCAAGTAACAATATGTGTAAAAAAAAAAAATACTGGCTTGAGTGCGAGTCTTGCCAAAGACTTTAAATCTGGCAGTTCAAGTCACTCTAAGGCAGCAGAGACAGACAGCTGTCTTAAGTCAGCATTAATACACGATTAAATATGGCAATGGCTGAACAGTTGATAATATCAGCTTTTCAGCTCTAGATTTCTTGCTTTCATTGATTTCCCCTTTTTTCATCGATCTATATTGGGCTAATAAGAAGATTTAAATCTTGCAGCTTACAAGGGTTTTAAACAAGACTTATATAGTTTTGTTTAAGCAAAAGATGCTCGTTTCTTTCGTGTGACTACTGAAAGCACCCTGTTCTGTTTTCAAAAGCAATGGGCCTCCAGATAGGATACACTATTTTAAAAAATCCACCTCAAGGTAAAGCTCATGAGACACCTGAATGAACTAAACATGATTTTAAGTAGAATAGGATTCATATTTAGTGACTTGGGCTTAATTTATATTTCTTTATTTAGTAAATAAGTTAGAAAAATTAGGGACAACCCTCTTTTTATATGTAAATATGGATTTTAATCACTCATAAAATATAACATAATTCAAACTATAATTTGAGATTTGAAATCATGATTTTGTATTGAAAATCATTTAATACTAAAACACTGCCTCTTCTTCAATTTACTAAATCTGAGAGGAAAAGTTTACTAAATCACATCTGGTTTTACTAAATGCTAGAGAATTTTTTTCGCGTGAGCTGCTACCACCGCTTGCGCACCATCAACCACCGGTTTTTACTATAGGAGGATAATCAATAGGACTTACAGAATCTTTTTCACTTTTTTCTTGTTTTTTTCGCTTTTCCTTTTTTCTTTCGTTTTCATAGTATTTCATAGTATTCTTTCGTTTTCATAGTATTGGCTAGATTTGTAGGAAAAAGAGTCAGGTTCTTTTTTTTAATGGGTTATTAATACAATTATTGAATTGAATGGAGGGTTCTGACACTTTCGTCATTAATGAATTATCCATTAAGGCTTAGATTTGTATGATAATGAGTCTGGTTATAGCCAATATAATACTAGAGTGGAAATCAAGTTTTGAGTGGGGTGAAAAGGTTCTGAAAGGTGTTTATGAAAATATTGGTGAGGCGGGGAGTTTACGTTCACCCACCACTCTTTCCAAAGTCACTGGTGTTCACACTAAAAGTGTACAAGACTATCTACAAAATTAATCAAGTTACACTCTGCATAGAAATCACTGACTTCGTGCTAATCATTATTGCAAAAACTAAAGCCTTTTTCCTATTGCATATAATGCAAGCAGATCTCCTGACTCTAGATGAGATTCAACGACGCCACAATACACCATACATGTACATTCTACTTGCAATTAGTGTTTATAGTCGTTATGCATATGCAATTCCATTGTGATCAAAGAGAGGTGTTGAAGTTGCTCAGGCCATTGAAAGTATTCTCGAACAGCATTCATATAAAGAAATTCAAACGGATCGCGGTAGTGAATTTGTTAATCCCCATGTTGCAAAAGTACTAGAGAAATATAGTACACTGCTCTATCATCGTCATAGTCCTATAAAGGCTGCATTGGCCGAGCGATTGATAAGAACTATTCGACTTTTAATTTCAAGATATTGTAAATTGAAAAATACACCGGATTTTTGTCAGGATTTAGATAAAATCATGTTGATCTATAATCAACGACCTCATCGATCATTGTCCAACTCAAAGCCAACGGAAGTTCCTCATTCTGATCATGATACAATTGACACCTTTCTTAAACAATATTCCAATGAAACGATTGTCAAGAAGAAAAATAAATTCAATGTTGGTGATACTGTTCGAATTAATAGAACAACGAATGTTTTTGAAAAGGGGAATTACTTGTGGTCCAAAGAGCTTTTTAAAGTGGCAAAATTCTTAGACAAATAACCCATAAATTATCGTCCGCGTGACAACAAGGATAATAAGATTCGCGTTGGTTATTAAGACTATTAAAAACAAAGGGCTCGAGGTAGTTGTGGAACCTATCAAGTTGTCATTATATTAAAGAGATTTATTTATAGGGGTAGGAAACAGTTACTTGTTCGGTGGCTAGGATACAACTCTAATTTTGATTCTTGGATCGGTGTTGAAGATATTGACAATGCCCAATGATTTCTATGTAACTTTTATGTCCAATGTTTCCGATCCTCTCTACAACGACTTGAATACGACAAGTGATTTTTGGACGAAACTCTCCCCCGCCATCAAATTTGACGGTGCGTATGAAGTGGCTCTTGTCGACTGTATTCTCTAAAATACCTATGACATCCTGAGGAAGGATCGTGTGTATGATATAAAAGTTATACCATTCGATTGGACACTCTTTGTCGACTATGAATGGGTTGAAGCAATTAAATCTAACGAATATCCACAAGCCAAATTTAAATATATTGAGTACGATAATATGACAGATTTGTGTCGTACAATCAATAGAAAAATCTCATATCATAGGAATGGTACATTCCATTTTAATTATTCATTGGAACACGATAGGATTTACATTACCTCACCTGTTGACACTGAAATAATTATTCTCAATGATAATCTGAGAGATGTTCTTGGCTTTAATAAAATTACAATCACGATGGAAAATGCCGTCGCCACTGACAGAAAGGATCAAATAATCCTTATTGAGTATCCGTCGGATAGTACCTTAGGACCTTGCAATCTACATACAGCTTTTCTGGCAGGATCGTCAGGTTCTAGTAAATCAATTATCCCCCTTTTACGTACTCTTGAAGGAAAAACATCTCATGAACTTGTTCATCACTATAATATAAATCATCTTCAGTATGTTCCTGTAAACACTTCGTATTTGGAACTCTGTCAGTTAACACTAAGAAGTGGATTGGGTGATCCTTTAGCAAAAAATAAAGCCTTAGCAGTAATAAAATGTCATTTTCGAGCTAACATTGGTGACAGCACAATTACGTGAATATAACAATAAAAAAAGTCTATGTCTGCAGCAATATCGAGTGCTATGCTGGTGCCGTGAGTCCACGTCAAATAGGCAATGGATTGGACTACAACCTAAAAACAGAAACTGGGGGACAAATTTTAAAAGCCGTCATCAAATTTAAAAATCCAGTCGCACATCCAAATAATCGAAAAAAAATGTTTGAGCATTTAGTAAAACCAGATGCAATTTAGTCAACTTTTCCTCTCAGATTTAGTAAATTCTTCCAGGCCAGGGTGGCAATCCTGGTTATAAATACGACTTCAAGTCAAGTAACAATATGTGTGAAAAAAAAAATACTGGCTTGAGTGCGAGTCTTGCCAAAGACTTTAAATCTGGCAGTTCAAGTCACTCTAAGGCAGCAGAGACAGACAGCTGTCTTAAGTCAGCATTAATACACGATTAAACATGGCAATGGCTGAACAGTTGATAATATCAGCTTTTCAGCTCTAGATTTCTTGCTTTCAATGATTTCCCCTTTTTTCATCGATCTATATTGGGCTAATAAGAAGATTTAAATCTTGCAGCTTACAAGGGTTTTAAACAATACTTATATAGTTTTGTCTAAGCAAAAGATGCTCGTTTATTTCGTGTGACTACTGAAAGCACCCTGTTCTGTTTTCAAAAGCAATGGGCCTCCAAATAGGATACACATTTTTACAAAATCCACCTCAAGGTAAAGCTCATGAGACACCTGAATGAACTAAACATGATTTTAAGTCGAATAAGATTCATATTTAGTGACTTGGGCTTAATTTATATTTCTTTATTTAGTAAATAAGTTAGAAAAATTAGGGACAACCCTCTTTTTATATGTAAATATAGATTTTAATCACTCATAAAATATAATATAATTCAAACTATAATTTGAGATTTGAAATCATGATTTTGTATTGAAAATCATTTAATACTAAAACACTGCCTCTTTGACCTTCAGTTTTACTCTAATATCATTCAGACACTAGTTGAAATTAGCCTCTTCCCCCATAAAAAAAATGGATTTGTCTGCCGAAATCTCCGTAATATGAGAGGGAGAGAGCTGCTTACTATAGAGAGTTATGCCAGTTGGCGGAGGTGACGAAAAACCAAAATGTGATTTAAAAAAAACAACTTAAAAGATATTATCTAAGTTGCTCAATAGGAGCTCCCCTGATTTGGAGATCTCAACTGCCTTTTAGAATAAAAGCACAGTAAATAAAGAAAATAAACTTAGAGAAAAATTTCAAATTCTACAATAATTTTATTTTGAAAAATTATTTTGGTTTGAACAAGTAAGTTTTCTACATAGGTCTCTGATATTTGGAGGGCATGAGAAGCAACAATTGAATAACTAAAATAAATTGAGCAACAGAATTCAATTTTTATACTTTAGAATGTAATTGGGGCTTGAATTCAAAGTTTTTTTAGATTGAAATTCAGAAACACAAAAAAAATGTCTTTGTCTGTGTCTGTGTCTGTATCTGTGTCTGTGTCTGTGTCTGTGTCTGTGTCTGTGTCTGTGTCTGTGTCTGTGTATGTGTCTGTGTCTGTGTCTGTGTCTGTGTCTGTGTCCGTGTCTGTGTCTGTATCTGTGTTTGTGTCTTTGTCTGTGTCTGTGTTTGTGTCTGTGTCTGTGTCAGTGTCTGTGTCTGTGTCTGTGTCTGAGTCTATGTCTGTGTCTGTGTCTGTGTATATGTATGTGTGTGTGTGTGTTTGTGTGTGTGTCTGTGTGTGTGTGTTTGTGTCACTACTGCCATAGCAACTAGTGAATATGTATCGGGCTTTTTTCTGCACAATTATTTTCAGTTGAAATTCAATCGAAATTCAGAAACAAAAAAAAATTATTTTCAAAAGCAAATTGATCAATTCCCTTTAAAAAAGCATGACTAATTGAAAATATTGCCTAAAAATCTAAAAAAAAAACTTAGAAACAAAAGTCTCAGTAGTAACGTATTAATTACCGTGACGCCTACAAGCCTGAGGCATGAATATACAGTGTATTTTCACGCCTAAAAGCCTGAGGCAGTTTCACGAACACATAAAAAAAAGTGACCAATCCCTCCAGATTATGGAACTATAATATGATCAAACACGTTATATTTGGAACTAGGAACGAGACTGTGTAATGCAATCAGATGGGTTTAGACGATACATGCTTTACCAGGTTCATTCATTTATTACTATAACATGTTTTTTTCCTGGTTCAATACTCGAAATTAAACTTCCTTATATTAAATGTTCAAAAGATGGTCTTTTTCTAGAAGTAATGGTTTTCAGCTGGAGGGATTTTATTCGTTTTTTTTGCTATTAATATAGAGAAAATCGGTCATTCTGTATCAGTTGAATAATAAAGCTTGTATTAAGCCTTTTACAGTTAAATTCATTCGTTTTTCTATTGGAGGACAGCAAAAGAAACATGATGGTAAGTGTGTGTGTGTGTGTGTGTGTGTGTGTGTGTGTCTGTGTGTGTGTGTGTGTGTGTGTCTGTGTCTTTGTCTGAGTCTGTTTCTTTGTCTGTGTGTGTGTCTTTCTGTGTGTGTCTGTCTGTGTGTATGTGTGCGTATGTGTGTGTGTGTGTGTGTGTGTGTGTGTGTGTGTGTGTGTGTGTGTGTGTGTGTGTGTGTGTGTGTGTGTGTGTGTGTGTGTGTGTGTGTGTGTGTGTGTGTGTGTGTGTGTGTGTGTGTGTGTGTGTGTGTGTGTGTGTGTGTGTGTGTGTGTGTGTGTGTGTGTGTGTGTGTGTGTGTGTGTGTGTGTGTGTGTGTGTGTGTGTGTGTGTGTGTGTGTGTGTGTGTGTGTGTGTGTGTGTGTGTGTGTGTGTGTGTGTGTGTGTGTGTGTGTGTGTGTGTGTGTGTGTGTGTGTGTGTGTGTGTGTGTGTGTGTGTGTGTGTGTGTGTGTGTGTGTGTGTGTGTGTGTGTGTGTGTGTGTGTGTGTGTGTGTGTGTGTGTGTGTGTGTGTGTGTGTGTGTGTGTGTGTGTGTGTGTGTGTGTGTGTGTGTGTGTGTGTGTGTGTGTGTGTGTGTGTGTGTGTGTGTGTGTGTGTGTGTGTGTGTGTGTGTGTGTGTGTGTGTGTGTGTGTGTGTGTGTGTGTGTGTGTGTGTGTGTGTGTGTGTCTGCGTCTGTGTGTGTCTGTGTCTGTGTGTGTGTGTGTGTTTTTTTCTGTGTGTGTGTCTGTGTCTGTGTCTGTGTCTGTGCCTGTCCCTGTGTCTGCGTCTGCGTCTGCGTCTGTGTCTTTGTCTGTGTCTTTGTCTTTGTCTGCGTCTGTGTCTGTGTCTGTGTCTTTGTCTTTGTCTGTGTCTGTATCTGTATCTGTGTCTGTGTCTGTGTCTTTGTCTGTGTCTGTGTCCGTGTCTGTGTCTGTGTTTGTGTCTTTGTCTGTGTCAGTGTCTTTGTCTTTGTCTGTTTCTGAGTCTATGTCTGTGTCTGTGTATGTGTCTGTGTGTATGTGTTTGTGTGTGTCTGTGTGTGTGTGTGTCACTAGTGCCATAGCAACTAGTGAATATGTATCGGGCTTTTTCTGCTCAATTATTTTCAGTGTAATTAATAACATAAAAATCTGTGTCTGTGTCTGTGTCTGTGTGTGTGTGTTTGTGTGTGTGTATGTGTGTGTGTGTGTGTCTGTGTGTGTGTGTGTGTCACTAGTTCCATAGCAACTAGTGAATATGTATCGGGCTTTTTTCTCCTCAATTATTTTCAGTGAAATTAATATCATAAAAATGGTGAAATAGAAAATTGATTAAGCTCTATTTGACAACTTTATATGGGTGAAGAGTGGTGACAAGTATTTGGCCAATATAACGCTAGGGGGGACATTAAGTTTTGATGGGATAAAAACTGGTGCTTATTTAGTACCTGGTAAATATGTGTAGAAGTGTATTGAAAATCTTCATGAGAAATAGGTTATCGCTTCTTACTGAACTAATGGTAGCTGATTGACAAATATTTTTATAATGCACTTTATTTTATTGCTATTAGACAAACACTCTTGATACTAATGAATTATCCATGGAGGGGCTAGATTTGTAGGAAAAGGAATCTGCTTCTAGTCTGGTCGCTATTTTTATGGATGGCTAGATGTTTAGGAAAAAGAGTCAGGTTTTTTTTTAATGGGGTATTAAGACAATTATTTAGTTGAATGGAGGGTTCTGCCACTTTCGTTACAAAGTAATTATATACGAATGCCTAGATTTGTATGATAAAGATTCTGGTTCTAGCCAATATAATGCTAGAAGGGAAATCAAGTTTTGAGGGGGTGAAATATTGACATAGTCTTTTAACTTTATAAAACAATGGATATTTCAATTAGAAAATAAACCCTGTTTTTTATAGATTAATGAATTAGCACCACCATCAAGTCATGAAGCACCTATTTTTAGTGGACCTGCGTCAATCATTGCACCGCCAGTGGAGTTTAGGAATGAAAATACTCTAGTTGTCTATAATATGGAGTGGCAAAGTGGTTTTCTAAATAATTTTTTTGGGGACATGGCCAGCCTAGATGACTTAACTTGGGAAATAGACATGGTGGAGGACCCGGAATGGACAAACAGATTTATGAATGAGTATTTAGGAGATGGTAGTTGTGCTAGTGCATCTACACCGGGTCCTCATAAAGAAATTTCGTCACAAGACAATACAGGCTGGCTTTATCAGCTATCCCCAAACACCCTGGAAGGCATACTAAGTGATTTGTGTGATTTCACACTAGGCCCAACTAATGCAATTGAGCAGACTGGGGGTGGTGCTATTGACGATTCTATGCCACCCCCTTCATTGAGGTTAATGGTACTAGCAGTAATGAAACACTATCCCCACAAGTATTCGCACTTCCAGATTTTTTTTTCTTTCTAACTCTGCCTTGCGTCATACAAAAGTCTACAGCGCCAAATTCGGTGACTCCTTTAACTCTTTAGTGTCTTGGGATATAATAACACATCCCTTGGATATTACCTAAATATGCTAACAAGATTCGAGCCCGTCTTGAAGAATAGAGGGGGGGGTGGGGGCAAGGGACAGTTTAAAAGCATCAATAGCACTAAAAAAAATTTTTGTCATGAAAATGCGAGCGAGCTATATTCGAAATACTTGCATACAGAGATGTTAGAAATTCACCCGCATTTATCTAATTTTGAGGAGGTTTTTTTAGATTTGTTAAGTAGCATTCAAACTAAACTGGATAATTATACCAAGGGGGTAGTGATTCGGTGGTTTTGCTTATTGAGAGTTTAAACGTTAATATTTGTAGATTTTAAAAGGATTTTATTTTAAGAGGTGGGGAGAGGGCTATTGAATTAAAATATCATTCTGATTTAGAGAGTTGTCAGGGGGTACAACGAATCTGTTTCGATGCCAAGCTAAATTGTTTCAAGTATGCATTTTTAATTGATGCTTATAGACCTCTGCGTGATAATGCTACTTAGAAAAAGTTGGATGAATTAGCAGGTAATGGTAGGGAGGGGCAAAGTTTCCAATAGTAGATTTTAGTTGTTTAAATGGTCAATTTCCTGTGACATTAAAAGGAATAGATATTTTTGAGTGGGTTTATGCACATTTAAAGATTGGTGTCACGGTGTTGAAGTATGAAACAGAATTTTAGGAGGGCCAGCGTTCCGATAAAAAGGGAGTATTATCTCCAGTGCGGGCTCCGTCAATTGAGTCAGTGGAGCATTGGGTTTGGCTTCTATACACGCAACCCACAGAGCCTGATTCAATTGGACATTTTAGTCAAATTACGGATATTAGTAGGGTTTTATGTGAAGCTAAAAAGGGGCGTGGGGTTGTATGCTATTATTGTCTGACATGCCTATCAAAGATTTCGCTCTGATTTACAGTTAAAGCATCACATGAGACACTATAAACGTCATGGATACCCGGCTGTGGAAACGGTGAGCGGTGATAGAGCGATCTTACGTTTTAAGAATTTCCAGAACACGCTCCTACAGAGCAATAACATAGCTTTAGACTGCAAAGCGAGACTCACAGACGTGTACGATTCGTCAAATACAAATCGTGTTAAAATAAATGAAGCCATAGGGGTCTCTTACGCTCATGCGCAACGAGATTCCAGTAATACCATGCAAATGTTGGATATAGTTGAGTCATTGGGCGGTGAAAACTTCATGCGTTCGGAATTGGTAAGTCTAATAAAAACAGCAAATGGTGCAATTTCGAGCCTTCATTACACAAACTATTCTATGCTCCTATCACCACATGACAGATTGGCCAATAAAAATCGTAAAATATGTTGGGTTTGCAAGGGAGAATTTGATGATGGTGTTGGGAATGGGGGAAAGAGGAAGGGGATTGACCATGATCATTTGTGGCAGGAAATTACATCGGGAGGAGGAGTAACTTCAAAGAGGTTGCACATCAGTCGTGCAATTTAAACGTTAGACAGCAATATTTTGTACTGGTTTTTATACACAATTCCAATTACGACTTAAAGTTTGTTTCACCGGCGTTGGCCCACATTGCCAAGGGGGGAGTTGTAGATAACGCATGGATCGATGGTTCTTTTTCATATAATATCATACCCAAATTATCGGAGAAGCTACTGCTGCTAGAATTCTTGTGGAAAACAGTTGACAAGGATAACACGTGCCTGAATAAAATCCCTTTTTTAGACTCTTTCAGCTTCTTCCCCAAATCCTTAAGTCAGTTGATTCAGGTACAGAAAAGCGACAATTTATATAGCTTCCCCCTCCTTAAACAGCGCTTCCTCGATGAAAAACCGTTGGATTTATCAGCATGCAAGGGAAAATATGAATATTGTTATTGCGCCTCTGTCTCGACGGTAGACGGAGTGGCTTTACGACTTATTTAAGCTTTTTACAATGATCTTAAAAATAGTGATTACATCACGGCTGACTATGAATTTGCTAAGAGGGTTTGGGCAAAGGGCGGATTTAAAAATGGGTGGGATTACTGTAAACTATACTTTGCCAGTGACGTACTCATTCTTCTGGACATTGTGTGCAAAAATACGGATAAAATCTATGGGGAATTTGGGTTGGATTTAGGGTATTATTTTTCCGCTCCTCATCTGGTGATGGACTTGATACTTAAAATCAGCAAAGAAGAGATAGGTTCGATCAATGATGTGGATCAGCATCTGTTTGTAGAGAGATCAATGAGGGGTGGGTATGTTTTTCACGGGGATCGTATCATGAAAACTGATCCGACCGGACAGCACACCGATGAAAAGTCAGACGCAGTTTTTTTGGATATGAATTCTCTTTACTTATCGGCAGTGTCTCACAACTGTTTGCCGTGTGGCAATTATAAATGGCTTCACAATCCATGTGCTTCAAATTTCCCCAACATTACTAGTGTTGAGGAGAATGGGGTACAAGGATGGGTTTTTGAAATTGACGGTGAAATACCGCTGGAAATCCATGACTCGGTAAAAGACTTTGTTTTTTCGTGCATACATAGACCGGTAGATAGGGACTCGCTGAGCCCCTACAATTTATCTTTTGTAGAGGATGGGAGTATGCACTGGGTACCTTCAAAACAAAAACTAATTGCCGACCTCAACCCGAAATAGAATATCGTTGTTCATCACGTGCTATTGAAATAGATGGTTCCAATGGTTTCAAGGTCACAAAGATTCATAGAGCCCTCCAATTTGATCAAAAGTCCTACATGAAAACGTTTATTGACACCTTTGTCAACAAGCGTTCACAGGCGAAAAGGTTGAGAAGGAAATCTTTAAACTCATTTTGAAATCAGCCTTCTGTCAAATGTGCAAAAGCGTACAAAACAGAAGTCAATATCGCATTGTAACTAATCCCAAAGACTTTGCTCGGATTAATGCTGATCCAAACTACACATCGTTTACTGTCATAGACTCTGATATGGTACCCCTAAATGGTGAGAAAAGAAACATCATTTCAAATAATAATATTCCCGACGGGAGTGCAATAATAGAAATATCTAAAAAGCTCACGTTGTCATCTTATTAAAATGTATGCAAGGTACAATGGCCAATTGAGGGACAAGTTCAAGTGTATTATGGGGACTTTGATGTCCTCCTCTTCGAAGTTAAAACTGAATATTTGTTAAATAATTATGAAAATGACGAGTGCCTTAGCTCACGAATGAACTACAGCAACTAGAATGAATCCCTCTACCTAGAGCTAGTGAAAAGCCAGGCCCAAAATCAATTGTTAATGTTAAAATCTGAAACGGTTAGCGATCTGATATCCAGTGGTGTGTTTCCTGGGCCCAATGTAAACTGTGTGGAAACGCACAACAAGGATATCAAACAAGTTTGCAAGGGGGTACCTACACACTTTGTAAAAAATTATTTCGACATGAGTGTGTATAGAAACTGTGTGGAGCGTAGTTTAGTCCCAAAATCGAAAGTCATGGCGATTCGCTGTTTACAATTTAAAAACTACACAGTTAGAGTTGAGAAAAACGCCATGTCGGCCATATCAGACAAAGTCTATGTACTTGAGGATGGTGTGAAGGTACTACCACATGGTCACTATCTAATCTCAGACCGAGTTGAATGTTTAGAGTATAGAAAACAACTAGATCTGAAAAAATTAACTTAAATTCTATAATGGTACAAGGTGGATGGGTGGGTGTATGGTGGGTGTTTTAAATTCTCTGTTTTCTTTTTATCAAACAATATGCAAGCAAGGCAGAGCAATTTCTTCTTCATAATTTCCACTATTTAAAGTTATTTAATGCCACCCCTCCGGCCCTGGCCTGCCGCAGTGGGACCCCCCACGGCCCTTCCCGGCCACCCAAACGGCCGCCCTTGGCCTTTTCCCACCGTAGCGGCCGCCCCCCAGGGGGGACCTCATTTCAAATTAAAAATGTTGTAAATAAAAATTTGATATTATTTTAAGTGTATTGTTCATTAAATGTTGTATTTTTTATTATAAATAAATTAAAAAAAAGTGTATTTATTAAAGTGTTTTTTCTAGTGCTTATATAAAATAAATGTTGTATTTTTGGTATAAATAAATAAATAAAATAAAAGTGTATTTTTTCTTGTTTAATGTGTATTTTCTTGTTTTTCATGTTTAATGTATTATTTATAAAGGGCTGCTTTTATGCATATAATAAAGGAAAATGTGATTATTTATTGATTATGTTCTCATTATTCTTGAACGGAGTAGTAGTAGTACTAATAGGGAAATTATTTAGTCATTAGACGACTATAGTCTAAAATTAATTATAGGTTAACTGTTGATGGGGAATTGTATCAATTTAAAACCCCCTTCACATTGCTTCTGTGCGGTCCAGCGATATCAAGCGAAACGACACTCTTAACTAAAATAATTAAAAATTGCGATAAAATGTTTGGGGAAAAGCCGGAAAAAATCTAATATTGCTACAGTGTTTGGCAGGATTCATACGATGAAATAAAAGCTTTTGCTATATCGGGGTTGGTGGAGATACAATTCATACAGGGACTTCATGTTTTCAACATTATTGAACCAAACTCTTGGCTGATTATTGACGATTTAGCTGAATCCATTGAGCAATGGTCCCAGGAAATGCTACAACGGTTTACTGTTCGCTCACACCATGAACAGATTTGCGTTACTCTAGTTCTACACAACCTCATTCATCAGAGTAAATGTATGCGAACTATTGCTTTGAACTGCACCTACTATATTATCTACAGAGTTGTTCGTGATTCAAGCTCGCTAATAACTCTCAATAAACAAATATTCCCAGTTGCCCCTAAATTTCTGCTCTCAGCATACAATCAGGCAACTAATAAACCCTAAGGCTACATCCTATTGGATCTTAATCAAAATACACACGAGGATCTGCGTGTAGTCACAGATATTTTTGACAATGAAATTACAGTATATCTCCCCGTGAATAGTAAAAAGACCTATTAGTTGCCATCATGACACTGAAGAAACTACATGAAAATAGACATTTATTTTCCGTTCTAAGCACTTCCAAACCCTCGCCTAGAAAAGCTATGCTCACGCTTAATAAAAACATCGATTTATATAATCGATTACATCAAATTTGTTTAGATGTAACCAATGACTATTTTAAAATGCAAGAAGGATCTAAGAAACAGGCAAAGTAACACAGCTTCAGCGTATTTGTCTGGGCCAGCTAAAAGAAAGGAAGTAATATCAAAAGGAAACGTCTTCTGCAGGCGGGCGGTAGCTTTTTCAAACTTTTACTGCCAATAATGGCAGGACTTGTAAACAGTTTTCTCTAGATGGCTAAACCCTATAAATTGACAATAGAACTCGCTCTCTCACCCGTGGAACACTTTGAGAACAATCTGAGTAAATTCATTGACAACGAGAATATTGAGGATGATAAAAAACTGATTTTACTTCAAGATGGAGTTCGCCGAGTGGACAAACATAAGCCCTATCTTGCGAGAGCCAGTGGCATTGATCACAAAAAGAACCATCTCCACAGGATTCTTCTGCTATAACTGCTGGAACAAAATCCAAAAAGGAATAATTAGATTAAATTATGTCGAGCGGTATAAACCTAATATCACATTCATATTGCTAAAAAATTGAAAGACTCACAACATATCTCACGGAAAGTGGTGAAAATCATATTCTAGCTGATATCAATGGGAAAGGGATTATAATTCAGGGCAAGAGCTATAATCTACTTGATTTAATATACGATATGGTTACAAATAGTAAAGGACTATTATCATTTGACGCTCATCTATACAACTTTCTAAATACATTTAACTTTCCCAAAAGCCTTATTAGCAATAGGCAAATTCTAAAAAAAAAATTAAATGAACATGCAACTTCAACACCATTAAAATATGGACATGAAGAAGAAGAAGATTTTAAATCAATCTTGGAAAATACTGGCACACCTAGTGGAGACATTGATTTTACAATGAGGACCACACAAATGATAGCTAGACAAAAGCGAAGACGTATCAAGTCAACGTCACCACCACCATCATCAAGCACTAGTATACAGAAGGGTAGCAGACGTTAGACTACGTGTTTACGTTCAAAATGGTTGAAGTTCTGAAACGTGTTTATGAACATATTGGTAAAGCGGGAAGTTTAAATTCCCCCACCACTCTTTCCAAAGTCACTGATGTTCACACTAAAAATGTACAAGACTATATACAAAATGAAACACGTTACACACTGCATCGAAATCATAGGCTTTGTACTAATCATTATCGAAAAACTAAAGCCTTTTTCCCATTGCATATAATGCAAGCAGATCTCTTAACTCAAGATAAGATTCAAAGTCGTCACAATACCGTACAAGTACATTCTACTTGCAATCAGCGTTTATAGTTGTTATACATATGCCATTCCATTGCGGTCAAAGAGAGGGGTTGAAGTTGCTCAGGCTATTGAAAGTCTTCTCGAACAGGATTCGTATAAACAAATTCAAATGGATCGTGGTAGTGAATTTGTTAATCCATATGTCGAAAAAGTACTAATGAAATATAATACAATGCTCTATGATCGTCATAGTCCTATAAAGGCTGCATTGGCCGAACGATTGATAAAAACTATTCGACTTTTGATTTCAAGATATCGTACATTGAAAAATGCACCTGCTTTTATTCATGATTTAGATAAAATCATATTGATTTATAATCAACGACCTCATTGATCATTATCCAATTCAACCCTAACGGAAGTTTATTATTCTGATCCTGATACAATTGATACTTTTCTTAAACAATATTTCAATGAAACGATTGTGAGAAAGAACAAATTGAATGTTGGTGATACTGTTCGAGTTAATAGAACAACTAATGTTTTTGAAAAGGGCAATTACTTGTGGTCCACTGAACTTTTTAAAGTGGCAAAACTCGTAGACGCCATAACTTGCGAGATACCAAAGAAGAAGAAATTTTCGGCGGCTTTTATGACTATGAACTACAAAAAGTTAAAAATAATAGTGAAATCTACCAAAGTAAAAAGATATTAAAGACTCGTACTCACAGGGGTAAGAAACAGTTACTTGTTCGGTGGCTAGGATACAACTCTGATTTTGATTCTTGGATCAGTGCTGAAGATATTGACAATGCCCAATGATATTTATGTTTCCGATCCTCTATACAATGACTTAAATAAAACAAGTGATTTTTGGAAGAAACTCTCCCCCGCCATTAAATTCGAGGATGGAAAGTATGAAGTGGCTTGTGTCGACTTTATTCTCAAAAATACCTATGACATCCTGAGAAAGGATCGTGTGTATGATGTAAAAGTTATACCATTCAATTGGTCACTCTCTGTCGAGTATGAATGGGTTGAAACACTTAAATCTAGGGAATATCCATATGTCACATTGAAATATATAGAATATGATAGTATGACAGATTTTTGTTATAAATCAATAGAAAAATCTCATATCGTAGGAATGGTACAATCCATTTTAATTATTCAATGGAACACGATATGATTGACATTACTTTACCTTTTGACACTGAAATGTTTCATCTCAAAGATAATCTGAGAGATTTTCTTGGCTTTAAACAGAATATGATCAATGGGAAAAACGCAGGTACTGTTAAAGGGATGGATCAAGTTATATTTGCTGATTATCCACCTGGTTTCACCTCAGACTCTTGTATATTTCTGTATGCGTCCTTTATGGAAACATCGAGAGTTAGTAATTCAAATATCCCTCTCCTACGTGTTCTTGAACGAAAAACAACCCATGAACATGTCCATCACTATAATATAAAGCATCTTCATTATCTTCCTGTAAACACTGCATATTTGGAACTCTGTCAGCTAACACTGAGAAGTGAATTGGGTGATCCTCTAGCAATAACAAAAGGTTTAGCTGTGATTACATGTATTTTTGACCTATCGTCTTCGACACCACCTAAAATGAAAAATAGAAGTATTTCATTTGGCTGTCCTGATATCAATTGCTATGTTGGTGCTCTGAGTCCACGTCAAATAGGTCATGGGTTGGACTATTACAAGGGGTGTCCTACAATGTCTGGCTAAGGTCTTGGTAGCTGGTTTTCTAGGCTATTTGGTTCTGTACTACCCCTTGCCAGAAAATATCTTATACCTGCTGCATCAAATTTTGCTGCCTCGGCACTACAGGACTGGGGGTCGGGTAAAAATTTCAACGAAAGTGTTAAGAAAGATATTAGATCTTCAGCAAGAGCCGTTGGTGAGCAATTAAAATCTCAGCAAAATGGGAAGGGATTGAAATGGATGCGTGCTCGTCATTCACTCATCAGTCTCTACCCAGGCAGAAACCGAAGGACATCAACAAGGACTTTGAGGAATAAAACGAAGAAGACCAATAATAAGAAAAGGAAAATATTGTTAGATCAAAGAAGAATTTCTTCTCTTAAGATGACTTATCTCCCCCATCACATCCATCAATCAGTTCTTCATTGAATCTGTTCATTGCTGAAAATTTTGATGTCACTGTCAAGTATGGCTACTATGAAGAATTTCATCCCCAGCAACCCCTCTTGGAAAATATACACTTTCAGATATTTTCCAATGAAAACTATTTCATTGATTTGTCATCAACATTTATTGATTTAAATGTTGCGGTGAAGAAAAAGTCAGATAATACAACTCCAACTACTGCCGATGGTCTGTCCTACAAAAACTGTATTCTACACAACCTGTTCAAACAAATTAAAGTATTTATTATAGGAACATTGGTGAGCACTAGCAATAATTCATCCAACTATGCAAGATACATACAATTTATGATAATGACACCAAAGACATATAAGGAGTTGAGAGGACAGTCATTGGGCTATGAATATCGATCAGGTGTTGATACTGACGGTGAGTTGACTACTGCAGTGAGCCAGGAGTATCATTTAGTTGGAAAATTAAATCATGAGATATTCAATATATCCCAATGGTTACCCCCCAATGTCAAGATTGACATAAAGTTGCAACTAGCCCCATCGAATTTCATTTTGAGAAAAATAATTCCTACAGCACCCGATGCAAAAGTCATTATCACTTCGGCAATTCTTCATGTCCGAAAGCAACAGGTTATGAGCTCTGTTGCATTGGCAGTGGAAAAGCTAAGAGTCAATGGCAACAAAATTAAACTTCTTGTCCCCCATACGATCACCAATCAACGTCACATTGTCACTGGCTCTCGTAGTTATACCGATTTATGATTTATCAATGGAGAAATCCCATCAAAACTTGGTTTGGCCTTTGTAAAGAGTGGCAGTGCAGTTGGATCCTGGACTGCCTCCCCCCATGATTTTAATTTTTTTGGTCTATCTAGCCTTGTGTGCAAAGTGAGTGGTAATCCACTGTACACTCTATCATTTGACAAAAAAAAATCCTATATAACTCTGTATGAGTTGACCATGCAATCCCTAGATCACGACTCTCAACTATTTGAAAATGTAATAACCGATTCAATGTTTTCAAAAAATCATAGTGTAATTGTTTTTGACCTTTCGGGGACCCAGGATATGAGCATAGTACGAACAGGAAATGTACACTTAGAGTGCACATTTGCCGATGCTTTGACTGAAAATATCTCGCTATTATCATTGAGTCAATTTGAAACCTATTGGGAAATCACACCCGGCAGCAGTATTCTACTAGACCTAGCACCATGAGCACAAACCAAATAATCAGCGTATTTAATATGGATCCGTACATGTCCCAGTACAAGTCCTAATGCATACCATCGGACTTCCTTGAAAAAATTCCAAGTATTAACAATACCCTAATCATTGTTCATAGCAGTCCATCGACTTTGAAGACAGGCCATTGGCTATGCATCTTTCAAACAGTGAAGAATATTGAATTTTTTGATCCTTTTGGCCTATCATGTAAATTTTAGACTCCACGTATCAACAGATTCATTCAGAGCAGTAGGGAAACTATTATTCAAAATCATAAGAGAGTAGAGTAATTAATGACTAAGACATGCTGCTTTCAAGTACTACTCTTTTTCTTGTTCAGTTATCGTTGCTATACTTATAATCTGTTTCTCAATATGTACGTCGACTGTGTTCGATTGAACGACTTTCTAGTGGAAAAAACGCTTACAAGCGTGTTTAATATTGATTTTAGTGCCCTACGAATAAAATGTTCTAAAATTGTATGTGAAATTGTTTATTAATAAAAATAATGTATATACAGGATAAAAAACGAGTTTTCTACTCTTTAGATTTCATCTTCTACTACGTATAGGTACTTGTCGAGAACAACTAATGCAGGTAGATTATCTGAATTCATTGTATACTGATCCTGATGTGCTGCAATGTCAGGGTCACATTTTCTACAGTAGAGTGTAACTTCACTCTTATCATATCTCTTTGTATAGTCAATGATACAATTCTCATTCATTTTATAGAATTCGCAAGTTTCAATTTGTTTATTTGAAGCAATGTCACAAACACTGTCCTCAAGTGGTGAATCACATTCCGTCACAGCCAAATAAAAATCAGTGGGCTTATAATCATCATAGCCACTGTCTTCACAACGATGACGTAGAAACTAAATTCTTTTGTTGCTCCAACAGTTGAATCGCTGACCTGGCTTCTCCCAGAACAATCTAAATCCACGAAGATACCAATCTCTTAGCAATGAACTAAAATCACGCTTAGGATTCTTTCCAATCATACCAGTATATGTATTCTCCCACTGATTACATTTATCGTAGTGGCAATTGGAGCATAGGTGCCCTCTAGGATGAGGGTCACACACCTCTTCAAGACAGGAATTACAACCTTTAATTTGTACAGGATATCCTCTATGCAATTTACACGGGTTGCATAATCTGCACTTTTCATCATACTCACCAATTATTGTACAATTCTCACATGATGACCAGCTGCCCTGTAAGTACATGCATAGTGGAAATGTATGGAACATTTTTCATGTGTTGACACTCTTACCGCCAAAATGAAACTGAGCTACTATCAACAAATTGAGTGGGATAGAGAAAGAGAGAGGAATAAATCATCCTTGAACACCATCTTTCTTATGAAAAAAGTCCAAAATTTCTAAGCTAGTGTTTAAAAGCATGTTTTATCCACAATATCATTTTGCTGTGTCGTGATTAATATGTCAATAAATTGTGTAAATGCCTGTGGACCACGATATAAAAGCTTCATGCAATAGTCCAATGATGGAAAATCAGTTTTCATTACATCGATAAGCATTCCCTGAGAAAATATCTTCCTTTGAATAGATAACTCTAGAAAATCATCATCTAGAATCAAACGTTTTTCCATAAACACAAGATTCCCCATGATTCGCTCTATCTCAAATCTATCTATTTTTTAGAGTCCTAACACTCTCGCAACCAACTTCTTTTTTTCTACTCTAAAAAATACACGCTAATCTACTATAGACAGAAAAATATCTTTAATTTAGAAACAATTTTATTGAGAATAATTACAACAATAATAATCACTGAATAAATTTTTTTTCATCAATATATTTCACTAGTGCATCTAATGCTGCCTGAAGTCTATTTATATGCACAATGTTCAGTTTCGCAGCAAAGCATAATTGCTCCTCCAATTTAAATTTGCTCAATGATATCACATATCTAGAATACATATTGTCCCAGTAAAGGCTTAGTCTACATCCTCGTGTTATTTCCACAGCCACGTTTGGTACTCTCGCCCTTGTATCATTGCTGCTACCTGCTCCACCATCAAGCTCCAATAGAGTAAATGTTTCACTAATTTTCTTTACTAATATCGTCTCAAATAAACTATTCTCTGAATTCAATTCTCTTGCTAATATGAAGCACAATGAAAATCACTCCTTTTATTCTAATCCAATTACTAATCAAGTTGCCATATATGGAGTAGCCTCCGCTCTCTCTGATTGGCCCCCTAAGAAAATTGGTGTTTCCTCATAAACCCGTCTGGTAACTCATGTATCGTTCATAGTGATAGGTGACTGTCCTTAGTATGTCAATTTACCGGTTAAACTGCACTGTATATTCATGCCTCAGGCTTGTAGGCGTCGCAGTAATTCATACGTTACTACTAGTCTCCATTGAAAGACTTTAAAACCACTACCAAAAGATTTAATATAGATATTTCTATCCCCTAATAGTAGTGATAGATGATCTATAAGGCCTAAATAAGGTACTCAAGACAAGTTTAGAAGAGAGTCAAGTTTCAAAACCCTTTCATAGCCAGCCAACGTTCAGTCCTTCTTTAAAGCCCTTAATTAGTTTTATAAGTAAAATTTCTTTAAATTCTATATTTATCATTTCTTTCTTCTATACCATACACATTAATGTAATCTACTTTTAAATTATATAAATCGGGTTTAAACCCCAATAAGTTTTTTAAAACGAAAAAACTTAAAAACTCGAAAAAACTTACAAAACTACTTTGAGCATTATACTTTCTTGGGAATAATGATCATCCTCGAAGAATGCATAAATTAAACTTGTACGTAGAGGGCAAGAGTTGAGGAGAATTGCAGCTTTCCTCAAATTAAGGAAATCCCTGAGTCTAACAGGTATTTCGTACGAGCTGTAAATAAGTACAGGTGTTTCGTACGAGCAGTTGCCTTTTAAGTACAAGCTGAAACTAAAAAGAAAAACAAATATCGCAAAATAAAAGTTTTGCTAGTTTTGCTTGTTTGACTAGAGGACACTTATCCCAACCTGGTTTCTGAAAGCCAGAAAGGACCTAACGAACAGACCTTACAAAACTAAAAATATTAAACATGAATTGTTAAACATAAAGTTTAGCTAGCTGTCTAACTTAAATAATGCCAACTTATAGCCAGCTGTATTTTTAGAAATGCATTAAGGATTTCTGCTTTTTATTTTTAGATTACTATTACAGGTCTTGGAAACGTGTCATATGAAAATGCATGGGTAATATTGAATCTAGCAAGGTACCCTCGATTGCCAATTCTATCAGTTTATCTTCCTGCCCTGATTGTTGTTATTTCATCATGGCTAGCATTCCTTTTACCAGAAAGAGAAGCAGGGACAAAACTGAGCATTGGTGTTAGTTCATTTCTTGCTCTTTTGATGATAACAGCTTATGCCGATAAACAAACGCCAAAGGCACCGTACATTAGAGGTCATGATTTGTTCTTTGGATTTTGCTTCGCAACAATGTTTTTCTCGTTAATTGGTAAGACATATTTGAAAAATCCAATACTGAGCTATTATTAAAATATTTCAGCATTTTATTTTGACTGATAGGGTGATTAACAGTCGTAACAGGGTAAGTTGCTTCCAGAAAAATTTGCTCTAAGAGAAATTCCTTCTAAAGGAAACTTTCCACCAGAAAACGCTTCATTGGAGGATCCGATCACTTTTTGTGGGTGATTTCTCCTTTAGGGTAAGTTTTTTGGGTCTAACATCCCTTACGTGGAAGGTGAGTTTTTGTAGGGATGGTATGGATGATGTGGCCAATCAGCGTGTTATTCCGAGTTTTTGTAAACCTTAGAAACCTTTGATTTACTTTCTATAAATACCTTGACTAAATCAAATAAAAATCGTAATATTTGTGCTTCCATTTCTAACTAAATTAGCAGAATTTACCTAGTTTTCAGTACGAAATCAAAACGAAGAATTTTGATTACGAAAGAACCAAATCGCCGCAGTTATCACGCTACCAAATTGATTGAATATTCCTTTACGAACTCCTTGCGATAGGGTTACCTCTATTTTGCTCTTCTAGAGCGCTTATTCTAGATTGTGCACTCTCTTCTAATCTTATTTGTTCTTCCTGAGCTTCTTCTAACGCGATTTTTAACTCTCGAATTTTGTTTTCAATTGAACTCTTGATGGTTTTTTCTTTATAAACTCTTAAGGTGGGAAACATTTTGAACCTTTAAAAGGTTTTAAATTACTAAAGTGAATTAGTTTATAAATTGCGTAAGAATTAGCTCAATATCGCAATTTAAATTAACCCTAAAGGCTAGTAGTATGATCGCACATTCTTAAAGATAATTAACCTATGGCACTAGCATTAAAAAAGACTTAAGCAAGCTTCAGACGATACGGATATTGAAACTTGTAACAAAGAGAAATATAAAGGAGAATAGAGGGAAAAAAGTTCTAGAATTGTAAAAGCTGTCAAAATTTATTTTCGAGTCAAACTATTTAAAAATTGCTACTCAAATGAACACTGTTTCAAACCTTTATGCCACTTCTAGGCCAGAAACAACCATCGATACACCGAACACACACCTTCTTGGAAGCAGAATAGGACTAAATTTGACCAAATTTTTTAAATTTATTTAAAAGATTGCTCTTTTTATGACTAGAAACCAAGTCTGATTGTTGCTTTAACCTCTGGGAAAGCTCTATTTTTTTAAATACTCCTTCTGAAAATATTAAATTCTATTTTTAAACCCTTTTACCCCGAGTTCTTAAAGGAATAATCAATTTATTTGGTAGCGTGATAAACTGCAGCAATTTGGTTCTTTCGTACTCAAAATTCGGTGACAACTAGACTTAATTATTAAATTCAATAGAAAAGAAGAAACGCTGTAATTCTAATTATTATAAACCCTTCCATTGCTTCTCTTCAGAGTTGAATAGTCTTATATTGTGTGTGTGTCTCCGTCGTTCCTGG
This sequence comes from Artemia sp. Qi Xiang Cuo, assembly GCF_049724085.1. Lineage (NCBI taxonomy): Eukaryota > Metazoa > Arthropoda > Branchiopoda > Anostraca > Artemiidae > Artemia > Artemia sp. Qi Xiang Cuo. The sequence continues at coordinate 26,353,554 of NC_142794.1, read as the reverse complement.
AGATTTCCTCTATTGTCCACGTGCCGGTCACTGAGAAAAAGGAATACTTTGAAGTTTAGTGCTACTGAAATTCTAATTGAATAAATTACACTTGTATAGCTAGTTACATCTTGGATCTGTGGTGTTAGGATGTTTAGATCTAAATTATCAAATTAGGTAAATTCTGCTAATTTGGTTAGAAATGGAAGCACCAAAAAGTAGGGAGCCAGGTATTACTGCGGATGGGACCGTCTGCTAACATCTATAATCGAGTCTAACAGTACAAGACCACACATCTTTCTAGACCTGTTTAATGATTATATGGTCTGATTATATGATTTGATGTTTTTTTTCATAGTTCTGTTCTGTTTGATGGTTATATTGTTTGATATTGTTTCTGTTCTGTTCTGTATGTTGGTGTTGTTTCATGATTCTGTTGTTGGTCAACTTGTTTGTTGTTTCTTGGATGTAGACAGAAGTTTACAACATTGCTGGGAAATTGATTTGCATAATCGACGGGGAATTCTATTGCATCATGAGGGGATTCCATTTTTAAATATGGCTTCTCTGTCTTTAGTGTCAGAGATAAATTAATATTTATTCAAAGCCTTAATAGTGTAACTAGGAACACCTTAGATTATTTAGATATTTTCAGAAATTCAAACGAGATACAAAACAGTTTGAATATATTTAACATGGGAAATGGTTTCCTGAGAATTTTAAATGTGACAGCGCAGACACGCCAAAACAAAGGAACATTCAGAAATTACGTTTAGGGGAATAATTGGGCGAAAAAAATTAATCAACATTTTAGGGATTATTTGGGCGAAACAAATTAATTTTCATTTTAGAGGATGATTTGGGGTGAAACTCTTTGGTCATTATAATACACAGGTTCCATTTGAACAGTGTTGTATGGGACCCACAACCCCAAGGCCCCCCCCCCTAACTTTTTACCCCCCCTCCATTTTTTTATACTTTTTTTGCGAGCTTGAGACACAGAAAGGCCCCATCCCCCCCCAACTTTTTAGTCCACTCCCCCCCCCCCATTTTTTTAACTTTTTTTTAATTATTTTTTTAACATTATATATTTTTTCAATTTTTTTTAAATTTCTTGGAATGAGATGAAACATACGTAAAGCATAAGAAATCCCAATTTAATATTTTCCAAACTCAAATGAGAATGGTATAGATATGTTATTCATGACCTTTACTGTTAGAAAAATAATGTTTTTAGTAGCATCTTTTTTTTTACTGAATTTTTTTTAACTTTGAAATTATTCAACTTTTTTTTACGTATCTTAAAATAACATGAAATATGCTTGCAGCTCTAGCAATTGTACTCTATGATTGCTCAGAAACACGACGCAGCTTTCCCACTGGTACTCTATGCCAAGTTATTGACACTACCTAGTTTATTGCATGTATTAAATCAGTATTTTTTACGCAATGGAAAGATAAACTCATAATTCATATCTTTAAAAAAGTGAAGATGAAGCATTTTAAGAAACTGTGTTCACATGATAGTGTTATTGTAGCATTGAATGCCGACAAGGAGAAGTATTTAAACTCTAAAACAAGTACAAGTGGTAGTACTATCGGAAACGTTTGCGTGCGTTGTCATGACACTAAGGAATTAAATTTCTTTGGAGTACCAAAAAAATTCCATTGTACAAATGGTGGATATGTGAAAGTATCATTTCCAAAGAAGTTAGTACTCAAAAAGATGCCAACATAAAAATAATAGTTGATGAAGAGGGGTATCTTCTTGCTATTGCTTCTGGTAACATGCTAGCTGTTGATAAAACCTATCGCCATCTTTTAGTTATTAGCATTCAAATGAAAGCAAAACGGAAAAGAAAGGCCTACACTTCTACTAATATCATAAACCATATCATGTCTACATGCCGGAACTGTTACCTGAGTAGAGATAATATGATAATAGACAGTGAAATTGCCAGAAAAATAAAAAGGGCATTGTCAGAAAACATCACTAAGGAATATAAAGATGAATCGATGAAAAACAAAGTGCCAGCAAACGTTACATACACCATTGATCAAACAGTCAATGAACCAAATAATACCTAAGACGAAACGCATATTGAGCCTGCCGATGACACATCAGTAAAAATTGTGTATACGTCGAAATGGAATAATGATTATTCTTCTAATTATGAACTAAGAAAAGACAATAGCTATAGTATCAAGAGAGAACATGGTGAACTATTTTATGGAACAGATTCAAAATATCCATAGTTATTCATTGATATTAATAATGTATAATAATAGTATTTACAAAAGCCTTAGCAAGAGCTTCAGCCTTTGCCTGTGGATCTTGTACCACTGTCCCGTTACTCTGGAGAGAAGGAATTTCGGTCCCCTTGGACGACGGTAAAGCCTTCTTGACAATTTTCCACCAACTCTTTGCCGATGCAAGTTGAAGCTTAGTGGCAAATTTCTCCTTATGCTGAACCCGGGACTGCCGAATCACACGAACTGCATCTTTGCGCACATTTATGAATGCAATTCTGTCCTCTTCTCTCTTCAAAAGTAGCCATCGCTTGTGTGCCTTTTGCTTTGCTCGGATTGTCTTCTTACACTGGGCGTTGAACCAAGGTTTGTCCTTACTGGACACCTGGATCCGCTTTGAAGGGATATGCTTTTCGACAGATTCAACTATGGCCTGCTGGTACTTATCTGGAGCTTTCTCTGGGCCTTCCAGGAGGAAGGCTCTCCACTGCTGAGAAAAATGAGTGTTTCTCAAACCGTCCCAATCACCTCTTTTTTATAGCCAGATTGTTCGTTCATGCTTTACTGGAGGCGGAATACGTAGGTTTCCACGTGCAACTACGGAAACGTGGTCACTGGTGAAAGCATGAGCTTCTACATTAAAGGAGTCAGGGTGATCTGTAAGGAAGAGGTCAAGACGAGATGATCCGTTTGGGCCGTGATACGTTTCAAAATCGACAAGTTGTTCCAGCCCGTATGAGAGAGATAGATCATACAAGTCCGACCCTTCCCTATCAGTATTTTTGCTGCGAAGCCACACGCTATGATGGACGTTGAAGTCTCCATGAAGGATAATGGCAGACTTAGGGTACTTGCCCCGAATATATTCAAGGGAGGTTTCAAGGTAGCGGGTAATCTGGTAAGCTGGAGGGTTATACACGGTACTGACAATCCCGGATTTATTTGGAAGGGTCACCCTGACCTACAGAGCTTCTTTTCCTGCTGAATCTGGTATGTTCAGGCATGAATAAGGTACATGGCTCTGTAGCTAAACAGCGACACCTCCTCCTCCGTATTTAACGCCATCAGTACGCTCTCGGTCCTGCCTGAGGAGCGTGTATCCCTGTATGGCAACCTCACTGCTCTGAATTTCTTGGTTTAGATTGGTCTCAGTGATGCACATGATAGATGGCTTGACCGAGTTCACTAAATGTAGGAACTGGTCAAACTCAGATATGAGAACTCGTAAATTGCAGTAGGCTACTGTAAACAAGTCCATTTGGATGGTCGGTGGACGTGCTACTGGTCGTCGTTGAAATGGCTGTTTGGTCCAATGCTTTTTAATGTTAATCATGACCAGGTAAAAGAAGCTTTGCCGGGTTGTTAGCCCGACAAAACCCATAAGTCCATTGCCATGCATCATTAGACGTGGAACGGTGCCACCTCCCAAGCACCTCATTACCGCATCTTCAACATGGAGATGGTACCCCATAATGGGTTAGGGTTCGGCATAAGTGCCTCCCACCATTCATATGGTATATATGTATATATATATATATATATATATATATATATATATATATATATATATATATATATATATATATATATATATATATATATATATATATATACTGGCAAGATATTAATAACCATAAAACAAAAATGTATCGTTTCTTTACGTGGGATATTAGATTTCACACTATATCGAAAATACGCTCCCTCCCCCCTCTAGCATGCAATACCGGAGGAATAAGGTTGATATTAGATGCGAATTTTAGACATATTAGGAGCTGTTAAGGAAAATATCCATTTCTTTTATTACTTTTTAGATTTTCGCCTCCTCCATGGAAAAAACTCCTTAATGCCTCCACCCCTATTTTTAAGCTGTAGTTCACCCTACATTGACATTAACTGACTGCCGCACCCCCACCCTGACAACACTTCATCACCTCCAAGACGATTCTTCAAGACATTTCTTGTGAAAAATTACACCTTTAAATCCCTGTGATTCGAGTTTTTGCAACCCAAGCCTATCATGAAGCCCCACAAAACACTCCACGCCATCATGGCATCTCCCCGCCCCTCTATAGTCCATTTAGCACCAGTCCCAAGCTCCTGGGCGAACTGATATTTCTGATACATATAAAGCATATTAAGAGATATCTTTGATGGACTTTGAACAAAATACAGCGTTTATGAATAGTTGTTAGATTTTCATCGTCCTCCTTGGAAAATTCACTTAACACCTCCCACCTTATCTTTTAATATCTAGATTATACTAGTCAATGAAAATGCATAACACCTTGGTAAATTATATATGGTATACAACATCCCCCTGACATCGCTACATCTCTCAAAAGACATTTTTTAGGCATTTCCTATTAAAAATTACACCTTTAAATCCCTGCGACTCGAGTTTTTGCAGCCCAAGCCTATCATGATAGTAGGGATGAGAGTGCCAGGGCGGGAAAAAATTTAATGTTCTTGGTAAAAGCCGGAAAGAGATTTAATGTCCTTGGTAAAAAGTCGGGAAGAGATTTAATGTCCTTGGTGAAAGTATTCTTTCTAGACCAATCAGAGAACTTGGAAATACTGAGGGGAAAATGCACATGCGCACTGAATACTAACGGGACAATGGTATTGATCCAATAACGGGACAAGATCGTAGTGAATATAAGGAAGGATTTTTGCTATATCGATGTTTCTTGGATACAGTCATAAGTCCATATTTCTGGGAAATTAATTTACATAATTGACGGTGAATTCTAATTTATCATGAGGGGATTCCATTTTTAAATAAGGCTTCTCTGGTGTTTAGTGTCAGAGATAAATTAATATTCCTTCGAAGCCTTAATAGTGTAACTAGGAACACCTTCGATATATTTTCAGAAATTCAAACGAGATCAAGACGGATTGAATATGTTTATAGCGGGAAATAGTTTTCTGGGAATTTTAAATGTGACAGCGCAGGGATGCCAAAACCAAGGAACATTCAGAAATTACGGTTAGGGGATTATTTGGGCGAAACAAATTCATCAACATTTTAGGGATTATTTGGGAAAAACAAATTAATCGTCATTTTAGAGGATAATTTGGGGTGAAACTCTGTGGTCTTTATAATACACAAGTTCCATATGGACAGTGTTGTAAGGTCCCCCTACCCCAACCCTCAAGGTCCCCTCACCTCCCCAACTTTTTGCCCCCCCCCCCCATTTTTTAACACTTTTTTGCACGCATGAGAGACAGAAAGGCTCCCCCCCCCCCAACTATTTTGCCCCCACCCCACATTTTTTTTAATACTTTTTTTTGTGGGCTTGAGACACAGAAGACCCCCCCCCCTCCACCCAACTGTTTAAAGTACGGTTCCAAATTTTTCATAGAAGATAGAAAAATTTATACTCTGATCGTGAAAGGTTAGCTCAATTCTGAATTTTACCAAACAACTTACACTTCAATTCTAATTTCTCCAGAGAAAATAAAAAGCTTCCACTTCAGTTCTTAATTCCCCAAAGACTTAGAAAAATTTAAAGTTCTATTCTAAATTTTCCCGTAGAAGATAGAAAAAGTTATACCATAGTTGTGAATATTTTTCATGAAGATAAAAAGTTCCACTTTAATTCAAAAATTTCTCAACGAAGTGGGGGAAAGTTCAAGTTCTCTTCTGAACTTTCACAATAAAAAGAAATTAGTTACAGATCAATTCTATTTTTTCCAAAGAATATAAAAAGGTTCAGCTTCAGTTATGATTTTTCTCAAAGAGATGAAAAGATTTAAAGTACTGTTCCAATTTTTTCATAGAAGATAGAAAAAGTTATACATTGATTGTGAAAAAATTGCACAATTCGGAATTACCAAGAACTTACAGATCAATTCTAATTTTTTCAAGAAATAAAAAGGTTCCACTTCAGTTCTTAATTTCTCAAATAACATAAAAATTTAAAGTTCTGTTCTAAATTTTTCCGTGGAAGATAGGAAAAGCTATACTTAAATTGTGTATATTTTCCATGAAGATAAAAAGATTCACTCTAATTCAAAATTTTTATAATTTCACTTCCAATTTTTCTCAAAGAGATTAAAAAATTTAAAGTTCTGTTGTAAATTTTACCCTAGATACATCGATTCTGAATTTTTCCTCCAAGAAGAGAAAAAGTTCAGCTTTTATTATATATTTTCTCAAAGAAGTGAAGAAAATTTCAAGTTCTGTCCCAAATTTTTCATAGAAGATAGAAAAAAGTTATAAGTTGATCGTGAATATTCGCTATGAAGAAAAGGAGCTCTACTTTAATTCGGGGTTTTCTCGAAGAAGTGCAAAATCTTCCAGTCATCTTCTGAATTTTCATAAAGAAGAGAAAAAGTTAGCTCAATTCGGAAATTTACCAAAGAAAATGAAAAAAAGCTTCCACTTCAGTTTTTAATTTCTCAAAGACATAAAAAAATTAAAGTTTTGTTCTAAATTTTTCCGTGGAAGATAGGAAAAGTTCTATTATGATTGTGAATATTTTCCATGAAGATTAAAAGTTTCACTTTAATTCTAAATTTTCTTAACTTCAGTTGCGATTTTTCTCAAAGAGATGAAAAAATTTAAAGTTCTGCTCCAAATTTTTCATAGAAGATAGAAAAAAGTTATACATTGATCATGAATATTTGTCATGACGATAAGTAGCTACACTTTGATTCTGAGTTATCTCGAAGAAGCGTAAAAATGTTCAAGTTCTCTTCTGAATTTTCATAAAGAAGAAAAATTTAGCTCAATTCTGAATTTTACCAAAGAAAATAAAAACGCTTCCACTTCAGTTCTTAATTTCTCAAAGACATAAAAAAATTGAATTTCTGTTTTAAATTTTTCCATAGAAAATAGGAAAAGTTAAACTATGATTGTTAATATTTTCCATGAAGATAAAAAGTTTCATTTTAGTTCTAAATTTTCTTAGTTTCAATTCCGATTTTTCTTAAAGAGATGAAAAATTTATAGTTCTTATCCAAATTTTTCGTAGAAGATAGAAAAAGTTATACTTTGATCATCAATATTCGCCATGACGATAAGGAGCTACATTTTAATTCAGAGTTTTCTCAAAGAAGTGAAGAAAAGTTCAAGTTCTCTTCTGAAGATTTCTCAAAGAAGAGAAAAAAGTTACTCGAGTTTTCTCGAAGAAGTGCAAAATGTTCAAGTTCTCTTCTGAATTTTCTTACAGAAGAGAAAAGGTTAGCTCAATTCTAAATTTTACCAAAGAAAATGAAACAAAAGCTTCCACTTCAGTTCTTAATTTCTCAAAAGCATAAAAAAATTTAAATTTCTGTTCTAAATTTTTCTAAAGAAGATAGGAAAAGTTATACTATGATTATGTATATTTTCCATGAAGATAAAAAGTGTCCCTTTAATTCTAAATTTTCCCAATGAAAGCAAGAAATTTTCCAGCTCTCTTCAGAATTTTCTCAGTGAGAAAGAAATAAGAAACTGATCAATTGTATTTTTTTCTACGAAAATAAAAAGGTTTCGCATCGATTCTTAGCTTTCTCTGATAATAAAAAATTGAAAGTTCTGTTCTAAATAGTTGCAGATCAATTCTAATTTTTCCCATGAAAATAAAAAGGTTCCAATTCAGTTCTGTTTTTTCTCAAAGAGATGAAAAATTGAATGATCTGTTCTAAATTTTTGCATAGAAGATAGAAGAAGTTATATCTTAGATGTGAATACTTTCCATGAAGATAAAAAGTTCCACTTTAATTCTAAATTTTCTCAATGAAGTGAAGAAAAGTCCAAGTTCTCTTCTAATTTTTCCAAGAAAATAAAAAGGTTCCAATTCAGTTCTAGTTTTTCTCAAAGAGATGAAAAATTTAAAGTTCTGTTCTAAATTTTACTTTAGAAACTTCGATCCTGAATTTTTCCTCCAAGAAGAGAAAAGGTTCTACTTTAATTCTATATTTTCTGAAAGAAGTGAAGAAAAGTTGAAGTTCTCTTCTGAATGTTTTCCCAGGGAAGACAAAAGGTTCCACTTTAATTCTGAGTTTTCACAACGAAGTGAAGAAAAGTTCATGTTCCCTGCTGAATTTTCTCAAAGAAAAGAAAAAAGTTATATTCCAATTCTAATTTTCTCCAAAGAAAATAAGAAATCTTCGACTTTTCTAATAAACCTTCAAAGCGATGACATGCCAACGTATCCTAAAATAAAAGGAATATAACAATGTAATGCATAACATATTTTTATTGAAATAACAACATGTAGAATATTAACGTAAAAGTATGTTACATACATGATTATACATTATTAATATTATTGAGCCACTTTGGACATTTTGAATCTGTTCCATAAAATAAATCATTAGGTTCTCTATCGATACTAGAGTTACTCATTTCTCTTAGTTCATAACGACTTGAATAATCATTATTCCATTTTGAGTCATATACAATTTTTACTGGGATATCACATACAGGTTCAATACACATTTCATCCTTGCTATTATTTGATTCATTGACCATATGATCATTGGTAGTAATAATTTTCACTTGTGCTTTATTCTCCATTAATTTATCTTGACATTTATTAGTGACATTGGCTGCCGCTGCTCTTTTTATTTTGACTGCGATTTCATTGTCTATTATCGCATTATTTTTACAGAGGAAACAGTTCTGGCACGTTGACAAGATATGATTTATGATGTTGGTGCAGCAGTATGCATGTCTTCTATTTCCCTTTGATTTCATTCGAATGCTAAGACCGGAAAGATGGCGATACGATCTATCAACGGCTAACCTGTTACCAGAACCATTAGCTAGAAGTTGTCCCTCTTCATCAACTATTATTTTTATGTTGGCATTCTCTTTGAGTACTAACTTCTCTGGAAATGATACTTTCTTATATCCAACATTTGCATCATGAATATTCTTGGGTACTCCAAAGGAATTTAACTTCTCACTGTCATGACAACATAGGCATACATTCCCAATAAGATCTCCACTACTACTTTTTTCATAGTTCAAATATATCTCTTAGTCGGCATTCAAGGCACCGAAAACTTTATCTTGAGTACACACTTTCCTCGAATAGTTCATTTTCACTTCTTTTTTTTAAATACAATGCCGGCATTTATCCCTCCAGTAGGTGAAATTTACTAATCTAATACCTGCAATAAACTAGATAGTCCTGATAACCTATCATGGAGTACCATTGGGAAAGCCGGTTCCAGTGTAAGAGCAAGCATAGAGTACATTTGGTACAGCCGCAAGTATACATAGTGAGAGAGACATGCAAAGTCGACATAGCTTTATTACATATTTAAGGTTAATTTAGACTAGGTGACGTGCGCGAACATTTTGCACTTCTTCGAGAAAACTCAGAATTGAAGTGTAGCTCCTTATCTTCAAGGCAAATATTCACGATCAAAGTATAACTTTTTTCTATCTTCTGCGAAAAATTTGGAACAGAAATGTTTTATCTCTTTGAGAAAAATCGGAATTGAAATTAAGAAAATTTAGAATTAAAATGAAACTGTTTATCTTCATGGAAAATATTCACAATTAGAGTATAACTTTTCCTATCTTCTATTTAAAAATTTAGAACAGAACTTAAAATTTTTTATGTCTTTGAGAAATTAAGAACTGAAGTGAAAGCTGTTTTCATATTCTTTGGTAAAATTCAGAATTGAGCTAAATTTCTCTTCTTTATGAAAATTTAGAAGAGAACTTGGAACATTTTTACACTTCTTCGAGAAAACTCAGAATTAAAGTGTAGCTTCTTATCGTCATGGCGAATATTCATGATCAATGTATAACTTTTTTCTATCTTCTATAAAAAATTTGGAACAGAACCTTAAATTTTTTTCATCTCTTTGAGAAAAATTGGAAGTGAAGTTAAGAAAATTTAGAATTAAAGTGAAACTTTTTATTTTCATGGAAAATATTTACAATCATAGCATAAATTTTCCTATCTTCCACGGAAAAAATTTAGAACAGAACTTTAAATTTTTTATGTCTTTGAGAAATTAAAAACTGAAGTGGAAGCTTTTTTTCATTTTCTTTGGTAAATTTCAGAATTGAGCTAACTTTTTCTCTTTCTTATGAAAATTCAGAATATAACCCGAAGATTTTGCACTTCTTCGAGAAAACCCCGAATTAAAGTAGAGCTCCTTATCTTCATGGTGAATATTCACGATCAACGTATAACTTTTTTCTATCTTCTATGAAAAATTTGGAACAGAACTTGAAGTTTTTTTTGATTCTTTGAGAAAATATATAATTAAAGCTGAACTTTTTCTCTTCTTGGAGGAAAAATTCAGAATCGATGTATCTAGGGTAAAATTTAGAACAGAACTTTTTTTCATCTCTTTGAGAAAAATTGGAAGTGAAATTATAAAAATTTAGAATTAGAGTGAAACTTTTTATCTTCATGGAAAATATACAAAATCATAGTATAACTTTTCCTATCTTCCACGGAAAAATTTCGAACAGATCTTTAAATTCTTATGTTATTTGAGAAATTAAGAACTGAAGTGTAACATTTTTATTTCTTGAAAAAATTAGAAATGATATGTAAGTTCTTTGGTAATTCCGAATTGAGCAAAATTTTCACCATCAATGTATAACTTTTTCTATCTTCTACTACCAAGTATGAACCGTACCTTAATCTTTCCATTCTCTTTGAGAAAATTCATAATTTAAGATAGCCTTTCTAATATTATCTTGAAAAAATAGAATTTACCTGTAACGTAATTTTATTTTTTTGACGAAGCTCAGAAGAGAATTCGAACTTTTCCTCACTTTATCGAGAAAGATATTGAGTACCTGTTGAACTTTTTATCTTCAAGGTAAATATTCAAAGATGTGCCGTAACTTTTCTATCTTCTACGAGAAAATTTAGAATAGAACTTTCAATTTTTTTATGTCTTTGGGGAATAAAGAACTGAAATGGAAGCTTTTTGTTTTCTCTGGAGAAATTAGAATTGAAGCGTAAGTTCTTTGGTAAGATTCAGAATTGAGCTAACTTTTCACGATCAGAGCATAACTTTTTCTATCTTCTATGAAAAATTTGGAAGAGTACTTTAAATATTTTCATCTCTTTGAGAAAAAACTGAACTGAAGCGGAAAATTTTTATTTTCTTTGGAAAAAATTGAAGTGATCTGTAACTTATATCTTCTCATATATAAAATTAGAATTAAAATGGAACTTTTTATCTTCATGGAAAATATTCACAATCATAGTATAACTTTCCCTACCTTCAACGGTAAAATTTAGAACAGAGCTTTAAATTTTTTTATGACTTTGGGAAAAATCTCAGAATTAAAGTGAAGCTCCTTATCGTCATTCTGAAATATTACCGATCAATGTATAACTTTTTCTATCTTCTACAAAAAATTTGGAGGAGAACCTTAAATTTATGTCTTTGGCGACAAATCTTAACTGAAGTGGAACCTTGCTTGATGTTGTGGTATGCAAAAAAGCCGTAAAGTAAAGTTGTGGGTGAAAAGGATGTGTACTTTAACTTGTAAAATTGGTTTAGAAGGGATATTAAGAAAAGAACATGTTCTGAAATAATGTAAGAAAGTCTTTTGAAAAGTATTGCTTGGTGTTGGGGTATGCAAAAAGTCTTAAAGTAAAGTTGTGGGTGAAAAGGATGAGTAATTCAACTTGTAAAATGGGTTTAGGAGGGATATTAAGAAAGGACCTTGTTCTGAAATAATATAATAAAGCCGTTTGAAAAGTATTGCTTGGTGTTGGGTATTCAAAAAGCCATAAAGTAAAGTTGTGGGTGAAAATGATGAGTATTTTAACTTGTAAAATTGGTTTAGGAGGGACATTAAGAAAAGAACTTGTTCTTAAATAATATAATAAAGCCTTTTGAAAAGTATTGCTTGGTGTTGGGGTATGCAAAAAGCCGTAAGGTAAAGTTATGGGTGAAAAAGATGAGTACATCAACTTGTAAAATAGGTTTAAGAGGGATATTAAGAAAAGATCTTGTTCTGAAAAAATATAATAAAGCATTTTGAAAAGTATTGCATGGGGTTTGGGTGTTCAACAAGATGTGAAGTAAATTTGTGGGTGAAAAAAACGAGTACTTCAAGTTGCAAAATTGGCTTAAGAGGGGCATTACATACAGAGCTTGTTCTGAAAATATATAATAAAGCCTTTTGAAAAGTAATGCTTTGTGTTGGGGTATGCGAAAAGTTGTAAAGTAAAGTTTTTGGGTGAAAAGAATGATTACTTCAACTTTTAAAATGGGTTTAAAAGGGATATTAAGAAAAGAAGTTGTTCTGAAAAGATATAATAAAGCCTTTTGAAAAGTATTGCTTGGTGTTGGGGTGTTCAAAAAGCCGCAAAGTAAAGTTGTGGGTGAAAAGGATGAGTACTTCAACTTGTAAAATTGGTTTAAGAAGGACATTAAGCATAGAACTTGTTCTGAAAATATATAATAAAGCCTTTTGAAAGTATTGCTTGGTGTTGGGGTATGCAAAAAGTTGTATAGTAAAGTTGTGGGTGAAAAGAATGAGTACTTCAACTTATAAAATGGGTTTAAGAGGGGTATTAAGAAAAGAACTTGTTCTGAAAAAATATAATAAAGCCTTTGAAAAGTATTGCTTTGTGTTGGGGTGTTCCAAAAGCCGTAAAGTAAAGTTGTGGGTGAAAAGGATGAATACTTCAACTTGCAAAATTGGTTTAGGAGTGATATTAAGAAAGGACCTTGTTCTGAAATAATATAATAAAGCATTTTGAAAAGTATTGCTTGGTGAGGTATTCAAAAAGCCATAAGGTAAAGTTGTGGGTGAAAAAGATGAGTACTTCAACTTGTAAAATTAGTTTAGGGGAGACATTGAGAAAAGAACTTGTTCTGAAATAATATAATAAAGCCTTTTGTAAAGTATTGCTTAGTGTTGGGGTATTGCTTGGTGTTGGGGTAGGCAAAAAGTTGTAAAGTAAAGTTGTGGGTGAAAAGGATGAGTACTTCAACTTGTAAAATGGATTTAGGACTGATATTAAGAAAGGACCTTGTTCTGAAATAATTTTGAACAGGACCTTGTTCTGAAAGCATTTTGAAAGGTATTGCTTGGTGAGGTATTCAAAAAGTACTTTTTAGATTTTCGCCTCCTCCATGGAAAAAACTCCTTAATACCTCCACGCTAATTTTTAAGCTGTAGTTCACCCTACATTGACATTAACTGACTCCCCCCCCCCCTCACCCTGACAACACTTCATCACCTCCAATACGATTCTTCAAGACATTTCTTGTGAAAAATTACACCTTTAAATCCCTGTGATTCGAGTTTCAGCAACACAAGCCTATCATGACACCCCAAAAACACTCTACACCACCCTGGCATTTCACCCATGTGACACCAGTCACCCCCCCGTCCCTGGGAAAGCTGATATT